>NC_038256.2:9007249-9214201 GCF_000004515.6 Glycine max | reverse complement strand
TATATCACATTACAAAACAAGCTTTGCAAAATGGTGGGTGGGCCAACCTGCTAACTCTTTTTTTTAAATAATATTTATTTTAACATTTTATTCATATATTATTAATTTTTATTTCATTTATTTTATCTAAATAAATTATTATTCAAAATCTAATGTGATACATTCAATTTTTAATAAGTATTTATTATTTCATATTTATAAAAGATAAAATTAATTAAATATATATATTTTTTTCTTAATTTTATTTTGTCTTTGGCGAGCCGATAGGCCAACCCAAAACATATATGGGATGGGCTTGAATTCTCAACCCACTTTTTTTGCCAGACGAGACAAATCAACCTACTTTTGATGGATCAACGCTGGGGTTGGTTAACTTATTGTCACCCCTAATTAGTTGGATGTCAAATAAAAAACACCATGTACCTTTGATTAAAAAAGAAAGTATGATAGAACATTATGAGCATAAAGACATAATTAGGAAAGCCCAAGTTCACCTACAAACAAAGTGCACACAAACAATTGCCATGAAGCGGAAGCAATGCTAACTAAGAATTACGATATGAAGTTCCCCCA
The DNA here is from genome assembly GCF_000004515.6 of Glycine max. Taxonomy (NCBI): domain Eukaryota; kingdom Viridiplantae; phylum Streptophyta; class Magnoliopsida; order Fabales; family Fabaceae; genus Glycine; species Glycine max. The sequence goes on along the minus strand of NC_038256.2, from coordinate 9,213,628 downwards.
AATCTCCAAATACTATTTTTTCAAAACCAAACTTCATAGTTCATATCTTGTTTTTGCTACCACCTCACCATAAGGTGGAACATACAAAAAGAGGATGAAGGTGTGGAAATGGTACCGGAATTGCCTTTTTGTTCATCCAGTGAAGACCCAAGCCATAAGTTCTGCCATTCTCTGGGGTGTTGGAGACCTTTCAGCTCAGTGCATCACTCATTCCATTGCTAAAAAATGACTTCAACTATCTGTATGTAACAACCCATTTCCCTCTTGTAGAAGCAAAGCTTCATGGTGAATCAAAAGTGATTCAAAGATGTTTTGATGATAACAATGATGATAACAAAAGATGATGACAAAGGTGATGACAAAAAGCTCAAAGGTCAATCAAAGGATGAGTTCAAGATATTCAAGAAGAAATCAAGAGCAAATTCAAGACTCAAGAGGAAAAGTTGAAGAACACTTCAAGATTCAAGAAGAAGGATGAATTCTAGAATCAAGATTCAAGGATCAAGCTTCAAGAATCAAGATCAAGATTCAAGATTCAAGATTCAAGATTCAAGAATCAAGAGAAGGCTTAATCAAGATAAGTATGAAAATTTTTTCTCAAAAATTGAGTAGCACATGGTTTTTCTCAAAACATGTTTACCAAAGAGTTTTTACTCTCTGTTAATCGATTACCAGATTGTTGTAATCGATTACCAGTAGCAAAATGGATTTGAAAAAGTTTTCAAACTGAATTTACAACGTTCCAATTAATTTCAAAAAGCTGTAATCGATTACAATGTTTTGGTAATCGATTACCAGTGCCTTTGAACGTTGAAATTCAAATTCAAATGTGAAGAGTCACATCCTTTCACATAAAAGCCTTGTGTAATCGATTACACTGATTTGGTAATCGATTACCAGTGATTGCTTCTGAATAAATCAAAAGATGTAACTCTTCAAAAGGTTTTTGACTTTTTCAAATTGGTTTTAAGTTTTTCTAAAAGTTATAACTCTTATAAATGGTCCTCTTGGCCAGACATGAAGAGTCTATAAAAGCAAGGCTTTGATTTGCTTTTCAATATACTTTTCCAATCAATCTTTTACAAGCCCTGAATCTCTTTGAACTTCTTCTTCTTCTTTTCATTCTCTTTTCCCTTTGCCAAAAAGAATTCGCCAAGGACTAACCGCCTGAATTCTTTTTGTGTCTCTCTTCTCCCTTTTCCAAAAGAATGAAGGACTAACCGCCTGAATTCTTTTGTGTCTCCCTTCTCCCTTGTCAAAGAATTCAAAATGACACAGTCTGAGAATTCTTTTGATTCTTCCCATTCCCTTATACAAAAATGTTCAAAGGACTAACCGCTTGAGAATTCTTTTGTATCCCCATTCACAAAGTATCAAAGGTTTAACCGCCTGAGATCTTTGTGGTACAAGTAGAGGGTGCATCTACTTGGGTTTGACTGAGAACAAGAGAGGGTACATCTCTTATGGATCAGTTCTAGTGGAGGGTACATCCACTAGGTTGTTCAAAGAGAACAAGGGAGGGTACATCCCTTGTGGATCTTTGCTTGTAAAAGGATTTTTACAAGGTTGAAAGAAATCTCAAGGACCGCAGGTTGCTTGAGGACTGGATGTAGGCACGGGTTGTTGCCGAACCAGTATAAAAACTCTTGTGTGTTTGTTTCCTTCTTCCCTACTCTTTTACTTTCCGCTGTGCATTTAATTTCCACTTTTACTTTCTGTTAAGTTTCTCTTCTACTCCATATTCTCTTAACAACATAAGTAAAAGCCTTAGAAGAGCTTTTTTTTAATAAGTAAAGGTTTAGGAATAATTAATTCAACCCCCCCTTCTTAATTATTCTGAGGCCACTCGATCCAACACCTCTTTTACTTTTTTTTCTTTCACAAGAATTTTTGAAGCAGTGCCTTTTTTCTGACTCTAGGATCGTTGTTATTTTGAAGTGTTACCACTACCAGCATTTAAAGTCATTTTTTAAAAAAAAAATTATTTAAACATGTTGGTATTTTTTACTAACATATATAGCATTTTTATTAATGTACGAGGTCTTTTATATTTTGAAAATAACAACAGTAAATATTTTTTTGTTGACAGACCTAAAGCTTGAGTGTTAGCATGTTTTGGATTCCCAATTGCTTGCTTCTGTACTAGTTAACATGGTTTGCATTTCAATAGATGACATTTTTTTCTTTTTTGTTTTTAATGGAAAATGGAAGCTGATTTTAATAAAAAATATGTATACCATCAATACCTAAAGAGTCTTTTGGTTTAAGTGGTACACATAGGGAGTTATACGGTTGGTTGGGTAGTAAAAGGAGGAGGGAGGGAGGGAAAAGGTCGCATTTTTGATTCCATTCGCTAACAAAAAAATAACATTGCATAACTAATATTTGTCAATAAAAAAAGTGCTACACATCTATCACCATTTTGATTTTCAGCTTCATCAATTATTATTGATTTTGATTAATTTTGATATCTCTTGGTGGTTTCGACAATTTGCTTTGCAAGGAAGTTAAGTTGGCATGTGCAAGTTTTTGGTTGAAGCTTGTCGATTTTGATTTATTGATTACATGTGAGTGTATATGTTGTATGAAGATTTTGATGATGCCAAAAGCTTGAAGCAATTCAAAGTTTACTACAAGATTCAAGTCAAGATCAAGAGAAATGATTCACAATAGTCCATTATTTGTTAAAAGAATCTCTTAAAAGATTTCAAAGGTTTGGCCTTAAGACTTAAATTTTCAAAATCTCTTATAAAGTTTTTAAGTGGTTTTACATCTTTGGAAAATATATAGTTCTCTCTAGTAATCGATTACCAAAGGCTGTAATTGATTACCATAAGCAAAAATGATTTTGCAAAGCTTTCAGAAAGTTTAAATTTGAATTTTAAAGGCTATATTTGATTACCACCTTTGTGTAATCGATTACCAGTAACGAAATGTTTTGAAATTCAAACAAGAAAGACATGGCTCTTCAATAATTAACTGTGTAATTGATTGCCACAAATCTGTAATCTATTACCAGTGAGGAAATTTCAAAAATAACTCTGAAAAGTCATATCCCTTCATAAGTTTTTAAAAAGCTACCAAAGGCATATAAATATGTGACTTGTGTTTGAAAATCTTTAGAGTTTTTACAGAACTTCATTGTCTTATTCTCTCAAAAGAAAACCTTTGGCCAAACACTTGCAAAACCAATAAGGATTCTTCTAAGTTCTTCAAGTTGTATTATTCTTCTCTTAAAGAGAGAGAAACACCTTTTGTATTTCAAAAGCAAATTGTTGTTGTAATCAAGAGGCAACGGGTCTCTTGATTTGTAAGTTTTTTTGAACACAAGGGAAAGGTATCCCTAGGTGGTTCAGAAGTTGTAAAAGAATTTACAAGGATAGTGGAAATCTCAAGTGGATTGCTTAAGGACTGGACGTAGGCACAGGAAGTGGCCGAACCAGTATAAACTGAGTTTGCAATTCTCTCTTCCCTAAACTCATTTACATTATTGCAGTTTAATTTTATTTTGCACATTTAAAGAAGCATCAAATAAATTGTTCATTGCTTCTTTTTTCTGCATATTAAGTCTGCATATTTCTTTTAAAGAAAGAATTAAAATTTGTTAGGGGAAATTTTTGAAACTTAATTCACCACCCTCTTAAGTTATTGAGGCCACTTGTTTAACAAGTGGTATCAGAGCTTAATTGTTGTATAAGGTTTAGAAACTTCAAGAATAGTTATGGCTTCCTCAAACTTTCTATTTCTCGAAGGGAACTCTATTAATAGGGCTCCTATATTCAATGGTGTGGGTTATCATTACTGGAAAACCCGTATGCAAATCTTCATAGAGGCTATAGATTTAAACATCTGGGAAGGCATTGAAATTGGTCCTTACATCCCTACTACAATAGGAGGAAATGCAACTATAGAAAAACCCAGGGAACAATGGGATGAAAAAAAAGGAAAATGGTACAATATAACTTAAAAGCCAAAATATAATTACATCTGCATTAGGCATGGATGAATATTTTAGAGTATCAAACTGCAAGAATGCAAAAGAAATGTGGGATACCTTACAAGTAACCCATGAAGGAACAACTGATGTAAAAAGATCTAGAATAAATACCCTAACCCATGAATATGAATTGTTTAGAATGAATCAAAATGAAACTATACAGGATATGCAAAAGAGATTCACACATATAGTAAATCATCTTGCATCATTAGGAAAGATATTTCCCAATGAAGATCTTGTTAACAAAGTTCTAAGATGTTTAAGAAAGGAATGACAACCAAAGGTAACGACAATTATAGAATCAAGAGATCTTACTAACATGTCTCTTGCAACTTTGTTTGGAAAGCTTCAGGAACATGAAATGGAACTCATGAGACTAAATCAACATGAAGAAAATGACAAGAAAAAGAAAGGAATCACACTTAAAGCTTCATCTTCAATTCAAGAAGGGAGTGATAAAGAAGACTTGAATGAAATAGAAGAAGAAGATGATTTCAGTTTCTTCATAAAGAGATTCAATAAATTCCTAAGAAACAAAGGAAATCAAAGAAGATCAAACTTTAAACCAAAGAAAAGAGGAGAAGATTCATCTTCTATTCCTAAGTGTTATGAATGTAATCAACCAGGACATCTGAGAGTTGATTGCCCGAGTTTCAAGAAAAGAATGGAAAGATTGAAAGGAAAACCTTCAATGATAAGAAAACAAAGAAAGCTTACATCACTTGGGAAGATAACAATATGGATTCATCTGAAGACTCAGAAAATGAAGTCGTGAATCTAAGTCTTATGGCAAAAAATTATGAAAGTGATGAAAAGGATTCTTTGAAGAAGAGTTGGTACATTGATAGCGGATGCTCTAAACACATGACGGGAGATGCATCAAAGTTTACTCATTTCTCCCAAGAATAGTGGACATGTGACCTATGGCGACAAAAATAAAGGTAGAATCCTTGGAGTCAAAAAAATAGGTACGAATTCATCTACCTCCATTGAAAATGTTCTACTTGTTGATGGTCTTAAGCACAGTCTACTATGTGTTAGTCAATTATGTGATAAAGGCTATCTAGTATCATTTGACTCTCATAATTGTGTTATTAAAAACAAATATGATAGAAATATAAAACATATAGGCTATAGATCAAATAATGTATACATGATAAATTTAGATAAAACATCAAATTATGATCAATGTTTTCTTAGTAAAGATGATGATTCTTGTTTATGGCATAGAAGAATTGCCCATATAAACATAGAACATTTAAATAAACTAATTTCTAAGGATTTAGTTATTGGTTTACCAAAACTTAAATTTGAAAAAGATAGATTATGTGATTCTTGTCAAAAAGGAAAACAAGTAACGGTTTCCTTCAAATCAAAGAATATTGTGTCTACAACTCAACCCTTACAACTTTTGCATATGGATCCTTTTGGCCCCTCTAGAACTATGAGTTTTAGAGGAAACTACTATGCTGTTGTTATAGTTGATGATTACTCAAGATTTACATGGACATTATTTCTCACTCATAAAAGAGATGTTTTTCATGCTTTCAAGAAACTTGCTAAAATCATTCAAAATAAGAAAAATCTCAAAATTGCATCTATTAGGAGTGATCTTGGAGGAGAATTTGAAAATAAAGATTTTGAATCATTTTGTGATGAAAATGGTATTCAACACAATGTTTCTGCACCTAGAACCCCTAAACAAAATGAAGTAGTTGAGAGGAAAAATAGATCTTTAGAAGAGATAGCCAGAACTTTGCTTAATGATACAATCCTTCCTAAATATTTCAGGGCTAAAGCTGTAAATACTGCATGCTGTATAATGAATAGAGCTTTAATTAGACGAATCTTGAAGAAAACTCCATATGAATTGTATAATAGAAGAAAACTGAACATTTCTCATCTTCATGTGCTTTGTTGTAAGTGTTTTGTGCTAAACAACAACTAAAACAACTTAGGTAAGTTTGATGCAAAATATGATGAAGGTATATTCCATGGCTCTTTCCTTGAACAGTAAAGCATTTAAAATTTATAACAAAAGAACTATGATCATTGAAGAATCTATCCATGTTGCTTTTGATGAAACTAACCCAATTATGTCAAGAAAGGATACTTTAGATGATATTTCAGATTCTTTAGAAGGTATGCATATTCAAGGTGAAGAGCACAAAGGCAAAGGAAAGAGAAATGATGAAGACTTTCAAATTGATGAAACAAAAACAAGTATAGATCTTCCAAGAGAGTGGAGAACTTCAAGATACCATCCTCTTGATAATATCATCGGTGACATATCTAAAGGGGTAACAACCAGACACTTTCTCAAAGATGTTTGCAATAATATGGCTTTTGTTTCTTTAATTGAACCTAAAAATTTAAAAGAAGTCATAATTGATGAACACTGGATTATAGCTATGCAAGAAGAGTCAAATCAGTTTGAAAGAAATAAAGTTTGGGAATTAGTTGACAAACCCGATAATCATCCAGTTATAGGAACTAAATGGGTATTCAGAAACAAATTGGATGAACATGGAATTGTAATTAGAAATAAGGCTAGGCTAGTAGCCAAAGGATATAATCAAGAAGAAGGAATAGATTATGAGGAAACCTATGCTCCAGTAGCCAGATTAGAAGCCATTAGAATGTTATTAGCTTTTGCATCCATAATGGACTTTAAACTCTATCAAATGGATGTTAAAAGTGCTTTTTTAAATGGTTTTATTCAAGAAGAAGTATATGTGGATCAACCTCCTGGCTTTGAAAACCCAGAAAAGCCTAATCATGTCTTTAAATTGAAAAAGGCTTTATATGGTTTAAAACAAGCCCCTAGGGCTTGGTATGAACATTTGAGTAAATTTCTTTTAGAAAAAGGTTTTTCAAGAGGAAAGGATGATACCACCCTTTTTATCAAAATAAAATTGAATGATATACTCTTAGTACAAATATATGTTGATGATATCATTTTTGGGTCAACTAATGATTCTCTTTGCAAAGAATTCTCTCAAGATATGCAAAATGAATTTGAAATGTCAATGATGGGTGAGTTAAACTTTTTTCTTGGAATGAAAATAAAGCAAACAAAGAATGGAATATTTATCAATCAATCAAAATATTTCAAAGACCTAATTCACAGGTTTGGGATGGAAAATGCTAAACACATGGCTACTCCTATGAGTACTGCTTGCTATCTGGATAAAGATGAAATCGGTCAGTCAATAAACATAAAGAAATATAGAGGTATGATCGGATCTCTTCTTTATTTATCTGCAAGTAGACCTGATATAATGTTTAGTGTTTGTATGTGTTTAAGATTTCAAGCTAATCCCAAAGAATCCCACCTTAGTGCAGTTAAGAGAATCATGAGATACTTATTAGGCACTATCAATCTAGGATTATGGTATCCTAAGAATTCCTCTTATAATCTGATAGGATACTCTGATTCTAATTTGTCCGGATGCAAAAATGATCGAAAGAGCACTAGTGGAACCTATCATTTTATTGACTCCGCTCTAGTATCATGATAGTAAAAAACAGAATAATGTTGCTTTATCCATTGCTGAGGCCGAATATATTTCTGCTGGAAGTTGTTGTGCACAAATACTTTGGATGAAACAAAAACTTTTTGACTATGGATTAATTCTTGATCATATTCACATTCGATGTGATAACACGAGTGCAATCAATCTATCTAAAAATCCTATTCTGCACTCAAGAACCAAGCATATTGAGATTAGGCATAATTTCTTGAGAGATCATGTTCAAAAAGGGGATTGTATACTAGAATTTGTTGACACAAAGAATCAATTAGTTGATATCTTAACGAAACCTCTCCCTAAAGAAACTTTCTTTGCTATTAGAATAGAATTAGGACTCCTAGATATAAATAACTTAGATAAATAACTATTTTGTTTGTCTATTTTTTATTTTCTCTTATGATTGTTAATTTTTTATTGTCCTTGATGATTGTGTTTGATAGTTATGATGATTATTGGTTGCTTTTGATGATTATTGTTGATTGAGGTTTGATGATTGTTTTTGCTTGAGTTTTGATTCTCTCTTCTCTACTTTTCACTGTACTAGTTAACATGGTTTGCATTTCAATAGATGACATTTTTTTCTTTTTTGTTTTTAATGGAAAATGGAAGCTGATTTTAATAAAAATATGTATACCATCAATACCAAAAGAATCTTTTGGTTTAAGTGGTACACATAGGGAGTTATACGGTTGGTTGAGTAGTAAAAGGAGGAGGGAGGGAGGGAAAAGGTCGCATTTTTGATTCCATTCGCTAACAAAAAACTAACATTGCATAACTAATATTTGTCAATAAAAAAAAGTGCTACACATCTATCACCATTTTGATTTTAGCTTCATCAATTATTATTGATTTTGATTAATTTTGATATCTCTTGCTGGTTTCGACAATTTGCTTTGCTGGGAAGTTAAGTTGGCATGTGCAAGTTTTTGGTTGAAGCAAGTTGATTTTGATTTATTGATTACGTGTGAGTGGATATGTTGTATGAATATTTTGATGATGCCAAAAGCTTGAAGCAATTCAAAGTTTACTACAAGATGCAAGTCAAGATCAAGAGAAACGATTCACAATAGTCCATTATTTGTTAAAAGAATCTCTTAAAAGATTTCAAAGGTTTGGCCTTAAGACTTAAATTTTCAAAATCTCTTATAAAGTTTTTAAGTGGTTTTACATCTTTGGAAAATATATATTTCTCTCTGGTAATCAATTACCAGAAGTTGTAATTGATTACCAGAAGAAAAAATGGTTTTGCAAAGCTTTCAGAAAGTTTGAATTTGAATTTTAAAGGCTGTAATCGATTACCACCTTTGTGTAATCGATTACCAGTAACAGAAGGTTTTGAAATTCAAACTGAAAAGACATGACTCTTTAATAATTAACTGTGTAACTGATTACCATAGATATGTAATCTATTACCAGTGAGGAAATTTCAAAAATAACTCTGAAAAGTCATATCCCTTCATAAGTTTTTGAAAAGCCACCAAAGGCCTATAAATATGGGATTTATGTTCGAAAATCTTCAGAGTTTTTACAGAACTTCATTGTCGTATTCTCTTAGAAGAAAACCTTTGGCCAAACACTTGTAAAACCATTTAGGATTCTTCTAAGTTCTTCAAGTTGTATTATTCTTCTCTTAAAGAGAGAAAAACACCTTTTGTATTTCAAAAGCAAATTGTTGTTGTAATCAAGAGGCAGTGGGTCTCTTGATTTGTAAGTTTTTCTGAACACAAGGGAAAGGTATTCCTGGGTGGTTCAGAAGTTGTAAAAGAATTTACAAGGATAGTGAAAATCTCAAGTGGATTGCTTAAGGATTGGACGTAGGCACAGGAAGTGGCCGAACCAATATAAACTGAGTTTGCAATTCTCTCTTCCCTAAACTCATTTACATTATCACAGTTTAATTTTATTTTGCACATTTAAAGAAGCATCAAATAAATTGTTCATTGCTTCTTTTTCTTCATATTAAGTCTGCATATTTCTTTTAAAGAGAGAATAAAAATTTGTTAGGGGGAATTTGTGAAACTTAATTCACCCCCCTCTTAAGTTATTGAGGTCACTTGTTTAACATTATGGACAAGATTTCTTGGCAAACTTAGTTAATAATATATTGATGTATGTGGTAGGATTCAGATGCTAAATTTACGATCAACTAGAATTACTCGGCTGTTTCAAGTATGTTTGGATTCAGTTTCATTGGACCAGTTGGCCACTTCTAGTATGTGAATCAGTTTGTTTACCAGCTTCCATACTACGTACTTATGAAATCATGTCTTCATATGGCAGAGTTTTTGCTAATCAGTTGCATGTAATTCACTTGTAAAGTAATTCTTCAATAGCAAATCGGGAGATAGATTTTAATTTGCAAAAGTAATGGCACAAGTATGATCTTCATCTTTTATGTGGGGAATGAGGGCTTTGTAAGTGAATGTGTTACAACATGAGATTGGATCCAATTTTTGAGATGTAACATATATCGGACTTTTGACTTCATGATTAATTTGCAATAAGTGCATTTGGTTTAGGAAATCCCTCTGTCTGTAAATGTTTATGGTTTCAGTTGGTGGTAGGTCCTGCTCATAATTTGGTAGGGGCATGTTAAGCTTGGATTTTAGTGGACCTAAAATGTTGCTTTCATGACTACCACCAAGAGTGAAGAACTTCTGAATCATGAAACTTAGAAATTTATTTTCTGGAATATATGAGGATACATCATGAAGTGAATTAGACAGGTTATAAACAAGGGGGTATATATAATGCAAGATACCATCTAAATGGGGACACTAAATTTTTAATTATATGGATATCATTCTCAAGCATTTGCTGACCATATCATGCCATATACTAAGTACCTACTGGATTTGTAATCATATGAATTCTGATTTGTAAATGTGCACTTGAACCCAATGGATTTCACCTAGTATTTGAGAGACAAGATCTTTCCATAGTGAAAGCATTGGTTAGCAATTAGGTCCCTTGTAACTATTTCCACTATTAACTCTGTTGAATCTTTAGTTTACATGATTTTTTGTTGAAAGGTTGTTGTAATTTTCAAAAGTGGGGATTGCATTGACATTGCTCTCAAGTTTCAAGTTGACTTGCTTTGGGATTTTAAGATTGAAATAGAAAAGTGTGGCATTTATTTCACTGTCATGCTTAAAGAACAATTCTACTGAAAATAAGTACATGCCAAGTTATATTTCATGCTACTAAAGGAGTTGTAATCACATGGAACCAACCAACTTTCATGTCTTTGTAGGTACGAAGGCTTGAACAAATTTATAAGGTAAAAACTTCTACTAGCCAAATTCTGTGTGATCCATGACCACTAAAGTTGCAATGGATGGCATGATTTTAGGTCCTCTCCATTTGTTTGTCTTGTTTACTTACATGGTATATCAGATAAAGTATTCAGTCAAGATGAGAGGTGATGTAGCTCCATGTGGAGCTTGTAGGACTTGGATCTTCTTCATCAATGGATTCCTTTGCTTCTTGAGGTCTGATTGCAGCGGAATGGAAAAGGAGAAAGATGAATGGAGACGTCACTTAAAGTAGAAGATGAGTCTAGAATAAGCTCACCACCATAGGAAGTCATGGATAAGAGCTTGAAGGTAGAAGAGGATGAATGAAGGGAGAGAAAGAGAAGAACATGAAATTTAGTGCCTCTAAAGAAGTCTGAATTTTGAAGTTTAATTCTCAAATGATCAAAGTTGAAAAAAAATACACACGTGGCCTCTACTTATAGCCTAAGTGTCACACAAAATTAGAGGGAAATTTGAATTTCTATTCAAATTTCACTTGAATTTGAAATTGAATTTGTGGAGCCAAAATTTCACTAATTATGATTAGTGAATTTTAGCTATGGTTCAGCCCACTAATCCAAGATTCTCTGTTGGACCAGCGGCCTCAATAACTTAAGAGGGATAGGCTTAGAATGCAGAAGAAGCAGTAATTAATTTAATAATGTTCTTTAAACAAGAAAGACAAAATTGGTTGCAACAAAATAAATGAGATAAGGGAAGAGAGAATGCAAACAGTTTTTATACTGGTTCGGCAAAGTCAGTGTCTGCGTCCAGTACTCAAGCAACCTACTTGAGATTTTCCTTTCCCTTTGTAAAAATCCATTTACAAAGTCTGAACCACACAGGGACAACCCATCCCTTTTGTTCAAGAATCATTACAACTTAAGAGACCCTCAGTCCTTTAATCAATCTCTTTGAATGAGAAGAAAGAAAAAAGAATTCTCTCTTGAAGAGAAGGATATTACAATTGAAGTCCATGGAGAAACTCTTGATGGATTTGCAAGTGTTTGCCCAAGAGTTTCTTTTGAGAGAGCATTTGGCAATGAAGTTCTCTTGGAATCTCTATCATTTCCTTTTGAGAGGATAAGACATTTTGAACAAGCAAAACTCTCTCTCGTTGAATTTTGTGTCCCAAGTCACCTATTTATAGGCCTTTGATGACCATTCAAAAATCTCTTGAACAGATATGACTCTCAGGAGTTATTTTTTGAAGAGTTGTAACTCTTGGGAGTTATTTTCTGAATTTCTGAATTCTTGACTTGGATCAAACTTGAGAAGTGCTTATCTTTGGCATCATCAAAATCATGTATACGCACATTCACATTCTCCCCCTTTTTGATGATGACAATCAAGTGATTTCTTTTCGATATCATAAAAAACAATGCATGATCCATATTCTCCCCCTTTTTGATGATGATGCTCATTATCAAGCAAATCCTTTTTGGCATCATCAAAACCTGCATGATTTACATTCTACCCCTTTTGTTGATGACAATCACTTGTAGGTTAGGAGCAACAATAACAAAAAATATCCATTTGTATATAGTTTTACTCCCTCTTTGTTTTGCAATGATTGCTTATATGAGACAGTTGAAGATTTCATATATTTCATATATAAAAAGTTGTCTCATAAAGATTTCATATATCTTTTATCTATCTCTCCCCCTTTGTCAACATAAAAAAACAAATCATGAATAGAGAGGAGAAAAATGTTACCACTTGTTGCAATGTATGAGAATCAAGTGATACCAAAAGGCATTAAAAAAAACTATTTTGCAGCCACAAAAAAACACATATCCAGTATAAAACAAGAAAAACCATTAAAAGTAATCAATAATCAACATAACCTTCAAACACAAACAAATACAATCAATCATCAAACATTTCAAATCAAATTAATTAAACAATCAACCAAGTTCCAACTTCAACTTCCAGTAACTTCCACTTCCAACTTCCAATTTCCATTTTCAACTTTCAACTTCCAATAACTTCCACTTCCAACTTCCAACTTCCAACTTCCAAATTTTAATTTCAAATTTATGTAGAAGCAAAGATATTTTGATGTTTTGATGATGCCAAAGGATCACGTGCTTCTCAAGTTTTATTCAAGACAAGAATCCAAGAAATTCAAGATATATGATCAAGATAGTCTCTAGAGTCTTAGGAAGGAAATTCCTAGTTGAAACAGTAAGAGGTTTGGCCAAAGAATTTAAGTTAAAATGTTTTTACAAGAGATTTACTCTCTGGTAATCGATTACTAGAGGATGTAATCAATTACTAGTGGCCAAAATACTTCCTGAAAAGCTTTTAAAATGTTTTTGAATACTTTAGAAAACATGTAATCGATTACACAAATCTTGTAATCGATTACCAGCAGTTGAAATTATTTATAATAGCTATTAGAAATTTGAATTCAAATTTTACACCCTGTAATCGATTACACTTGGATGGTAATTGATTACCAGCAGTTATTGAATGTTTTAATTCAAATTTTAAAGTCTATAATCGATTACACAAGTCTTGTAATTGATTACCAGAGGAGGTTTTAGAAAAAAAATTTCCAAGAGTCACATTTGTTCAAATGGTTTTTGAATGGCCATCAAAGGTCTATATATATGTGACTTGGAACATGAATTTGCTTAGAGTTTTTCTGAACAAAAAGTCTTATTCTCTCAAAAGCCAAATTGTCTTATCCTCTAAAACATTCCTTGGCCAAAACACTTGCAATTCAATAAGGAATTATTTGAGTTCTTCATTGTACAATCTATCTCTTTCAAGAGAGATTTCTTCTTCTCTTCTTCATACTTTTGAAAAGGGATTAAGAGACCGAGGGTCTCTTGTTGTAAAGAAATTTGAACACAAAGGAAGGGTTGTCCTTGTGTGTGTCAGAAGTTGTAAAGGATTTGCAAGATAGTGGAACTCCCAAGAGGGTTGCTTGGGGACTAGACGTAGGTAACGAACTTTGCCGAACCAGTATAAAAACTGTGTTTGCACTTTCTCTTCCCTTAAACTCTTTTATTTATTGTTGCTTTACATTTACATTCGGATTGTTTATTTTGAATCATAATTTAGAAATTCATCTTTAAGGAAACTTGGAACTTGCATTAAAATCAAAGTAGAATTTTAATTGAGGAAATAGTTTGTAATATCTTAATTCAACCCCCCCCCCCCCCATTCTTAAGATATCTGAGGCCACTTGTCTAACAAGTGGTATCAGAGCTTCATTCTTGTATAAAGTTTAGAAGCTTCAAGGATAATGGTCTCATCAAAATATTTATTTCCTGAATGGAATTCAATAAATAGGCCTCCTATTTTCAATGGAGTGGGTTACCATTACTGGAAAACCCGTATGCAAATTTTTATAGAGGCAATAGATTTAAATATTTGGGATGCAATAGAAGTAGGGCCCTATATTCCCACTATGGTGGCAGGAAGTAAAACCATAGAAAAGCCTAGGGAAGAATGGAGTGAAGAAGAAGAGAGATTAGTGCAATACAACTTAAAAGCCAAAAATATAATTACATCTGCCTTAGGAATGGATGAGTACTTTAGGGTATCAAATTGTAAAAGTGCAAAAGAAATGTGGGATACTCTACAAGTGACACATGAGGGCACAACAGATGTAAAAAGATCTAGGATAAATACATTAACTCATGAGTATGAATTATTTAGAATGAATTCAAATGAAAGTATACAAGACATGCAAAAGAGGTTTACACATATAATAAATCATCTTGCATCTTTAGGGAAAATTTTTCCAAATGAAGATCTCATAAATAAAGTATTGAGATGTTTGAGTAGAGAATGGCAACCTAAGGTAACAGCTATTACTGAGTCACAAGATTTAACTAACATGTCTCTTGCTACATTATTTGGAAAGTTACAGGAACACAAAATGGAACTGTTGAGATTAAATCAACATGAAGAAAATGATAAGAAGAAGAAGGGAATTGCTCTTAAAGCCCCATCTTCAATCCAAGAAGAAAGTGATAATGAAGATTCATTTGACTAGGATGAAGATGAAGATCTTAGTTTTTTTGTCCAAAGATTCAACAAATTCCTTAGGATGAGAGGAACTCAAAGAAGACAAAACTTCAAACCTAAAAGAAGAATTGAAGAACCATCCCAAACTCCAAGATGCTTTGAGTGCAATCAACCCAGACATCTGAGGCCTGATTGTCCAATCTTTAAGAAAAGAATGGAGAAGTCTGAAAAGAAGATTATTGGAGAAAAGAAGGCAAAGATGGCCTACATCACATAGGATGATAACAACTTAGAATCATCTGATAATTCTAAAAAAGAAGTGATTAATCTATGTCTAATGGACACAAACTATGAAAGCGACAAAGAGGTAACATCTTCTAACAAATCTATTTCTTTTATGAGTTACAAGATGCATTTGCTGAATTACATAGAGAAAGAAAATTCAAAATTAAATAAAGAAATAGATCTTCTCAAAACTGAAGTTTCAATCTCTAAATCTAGTGATAAAGTTCATGCTTCTACCATGACTAATGAAAAAGTAAATCCATGTAAATGTTGTAGCAAGTATGTAGAAGAAATAAAAGATTTGAAAAACTCACTTGCTAAATTTTCTATTGGCAAAAATAACCTAGATGTTATAATAGGAAATCAAAGATGTATTTTTGATAAAGCAGGAATTGGATACAAACCATAAAAACAACAAAAGTTTATTTTCTTCCTCACAAAAATATAATTCTCCTTTCATTACATGTTCTTATTGTGGAAGAAAAGGACATGGAACATCTACTTGCTATTTTTAGAAAAATTGTAACAACATTAAGATGATTTGGGTCCCAAAAGGATCTGTTGTTCACACTAACACTCAAGGACCCAATAAAGGTTGGGTACCTAAGTCACAATGTTGATCTTGTAGGAACCATTAAGGAAAAACTGGTACATAGATAACGGGTGCTCAAAACATATGATGGGAGATGCATCAAAGTTCACACATATCTCTCCCAAGAAAAACGGGCATGTAACTTATGGTGACAACAACAAAGGTAGAATTTATGGAAGCAATGACTTCCAAGATTATTTTGATGATGCCAAAGAATCAAGAGTTAAGTAAGTTCCGAAGAATCAGGAGTCAAAAAGCTTCAAGAATCAAGTTTCAAAAAATCAAGATTCAAGAACAATCAAGATCAAGATTTAAGAATCAAGAGAAGACTCAATCAAGATAAGTACTAAAAATGTTTTTCAGAAGATTGAGTCGCACAAGAATTTTTCACAAAATCTTTTACCAAAGAGTTTTACTCTCTGGTAATCGATTACCAGAAGGTGGTAATCGATTAACATTGTTTTCAAACTGATTTACAAAGCTATAATTGATTACCATGAGCATGTAATCGATTACCAATGTTTTAAAACGTTAGATTTCAAATTTCAAAAGTCACAATTAGTGATAAAACATTTTCAAATCATTTTAAACTTATGTAATCGATTACACAATACTTGTAATCGATTACCAGTGTTTCTAAACGTTTTGATTTTCAAATTTAAACATGAAGAGTCACATCTGTTGATGTGTAATCGATTACACCTTGATGGTAATCGATTACCAGTGACTGATTTCGAAAAATAAATTACCAAAAGTCACAATTCTTAAAGTGACTAGTTTTCTGAAGATTTTTTCAAAAGAGTCACAACTTTTAAAGTGACTAGTTTTCAAAAGGGTCACAACTTTTTAAAGTGATTAGTTTTAAAGAAATTGTCAAGAGTTACAAACTTTAACTTGAGTCATCAAATGACTATAAATATGTGACCATGGCATGAATTTAAAACAAGGTTTTTACAGAACTTTCTGATTCATTTCTCAACTTCTTTCTAAGAGTTTTTGTTCAATACTTTCTCTTCCAAGAAAAGTTCATTGTTCAAAAACTTGTGCTACTCTTCTTCTTCATTCATTTCTTTCTCTTACCAAAAGATTCAAAGGACTAACCGCCTGAGAATTCTTTTGTTTCTTCCCTTCTCTCTCTTGACAAAAGATTTCAAAGGACTAACCGTCTGAGATATCTTCTATTTCTTACAAAAGATTTCAAAGGACTAACCACCTGAGATATTTTTTCCCTTTCCCTTTATACAAAAGATTTCAAAGGACTAACCGCCTGAGATATCTTTTGTATCCCCCTCACAAATAATTCAAGGTACTAACCGTCTAAGAACTCTTTGTCCTAACACATTGGAGGATACATCCTTTGTGGCACAAGTAGAGGGTAAATCTACTTGGGTTGTTATACTGAGAACAAGAGAGGGTACATCTCTTGTGGATCAATTCAAGTGGAGGGTACATCCACTTGGTTGTTCAAAGAGAACAAGGGAGGGTACATCCCTTTTGGATCTTTGGCTTGTAAAGGATTTTACAAGGTTGAAAGAAATCTCAAGAACCATTGGTTGCTTGGGGATTGGACGTAGGCACGGGTTGTTGCCGAACCAGTATAAATCTTGTGTTTGTCTTCTTCTTCCCTACACTCTTTAATTTCTGCTGTGTACTTTTGGTTAAGTTATTATTTCTGTTCTTTACTTTCTTAACTTAGTAGTAAAAGCCTAGTTGAATCTAGTAACATTAAGAAGGATAATTTTTTAATTAGTCAATACACATTAATAATTAATTCAACCCCCCTTCTTAATTATTCTGAGGCCACTTGATCCAACAAGTGGTATCAGAGCAGGTTTCTTGAGAAAAGTTTCACAACTTCAAGATTCATGGCCTCCTCAAATTCTCTGTTTCCTGAGGGAAACTCCATAAATAGGCCACCTATCTTTAATGGTGAGGGTTACCACTATTGGAAAACCCAAATGCAAATTTTTATTGAAGCCATAGATTTAAACATTTGGGAAGCAATAGAAATAGGACCTTATGTACCCACCATAGTAGATGCAAGCACTAGCACAACAACAGAAAAACCTAGAGATAAATGGACTGAAGAAGATAGAAGAAGAATCCAATATAATCTTAAAGCCAAAAACATTATTACTTCTGCCCTAGGAATAGATGAATATTTTAGAGTGTCAAACTATTCAAATGCAAAGGAGATGTGGGATACTCTCCAACTTACACATGAAGGCACCACTAATGTGAAAAGATCTAGAGTCAATACTCTTACACATGAATATGAATTATTTAGGATGAACACTAATGAGAACATCCAAAGCATGCAGAAAAGATTCACATACATAGTCAATCACCTTGCCTCATTAGGAAAAACCTTTCCAAATGAAGATTTAATCAATAAAGTTTTGAGATGCTTAAGTAGGGAATGGCAGCCCAAGGTAACTGCCATTTCTGAAAGTAAAGATCTTTCCTCTATGTCTCTTGCCACTCTTTTTGGCAAATTGCAGGAACATGAAATGGAACTTCAACGTCTTAACCAAAATAAAGAGACCAAAAAAAGGAAAAGAAGCATAGCACTCAAAGCCTCCTCCTCAATGCAAGAAGAAGAAGAAGAAGAAGAATCTGATGATGAAGAGGACTTCTCACTCTTTGTAAAGAAGTTTCATAAATTCGTCAAAAATAGAAGAATGGAGAGAAGCCATAACTTCAACAATGGGAAGAGATCCCAAGAAGTTTCTCCTACACTTAAATGCTATAAGTGTAATCAACCCGGTCACATAAAGGCAAACTGCCCCTCAAATGAGTCATGGCCCGAGAAGAATGAGAAGAAAAGCTATAAAGAAAGAAGATCCAAGAAGGCATATATTGCTTGGGATGACAATGACTCATCTGATGGCTCAGAGAAGGAGATCAACCTTCTATCCAAGGACTATGAAAGTGATGAGAACATCTCTCAAGAAGTTTAAGTAAGAAAAACAAAAGTCCGACTTCCATCTTTAAAGATCTAAGCACTTGAATCATGAAAAAGGTAACATCAAAACCATTATCTTTTAAATTAAGTTGGTTGAAATTTTTCTTTCAGTTAACTTGTTTATATGATGACTAAAAAAATTTTATTTGTTTATCTTGGTTAATTGCTATTGTGAGTATGTGCTTATATGCTTGATTGAGTTATTTTTCCTTTCTCAAAGCATGAAGTTTATTCTTAATACAAATATTTGATGATGCCTATAATTCTTGCTTAATTTTTAATATGATATGCTTAAGGTTCATTCATAAATTTTTTCAAAAATCCATTATGTTATATATATTTATATAAGAGTTTTCAAATATGAAGTATTTTTACCCCTTTTCAAATCCTTTCACCCTAAGAATTCATTCATCACTTAGTTCTCCTAAAAAGCTATATGGTAATCGATTACCACAATGTGTAATCGATTACAGCGAGTCAGGCTAAGTGTAATCGATTACCAAAAGATGTAATTGATTACAACGTGTCCCTGCTGCTTATAAATACAAATTTTAGAATTCATGAAACTGCAACTTCGTCTCTCTCGCGAAACCCTCATTCCCAAATTTTCTTTCTGCCATAACTTACTCATTTCTTATCCAAATCATGTCCCACAAAGCCCAAAATTCATCTTTTTTCATCCTCTTTCATTTCAATCGATTGAAATTTCGAATAAGTCTCTCAAATGGTGGAACCATCAAAGAAGCACAAGGGTTCTTCGAGTAGAAACCAACGACACTCTGAGGCTCAGGATATTCCAATAACTTAAGAGGGATAGGCTTAGAATGCAGAAGAAGCAACAATCAATTTAATAATGTTCTTTAAACATGAAAGACAAAATTGATTGCAACAAAATAAATGAGATAAGGGAAGAGAGAATGCAAACACAGTTTTTATACTGGTTCGGCAAAGTCTGTGCCTATGTCCAACTCAAGCAACCCACTTGGGATTTTCCTTTCCCTTTGTAAAAATCCATTTACAAAGTCTGAACCACACAAGGACAACCCATCCCTTGTGTTTAGGAATCATTACAACTTAAGAGACCCTTAGTCCCTTAATCAATCTCTTTGAATGAGAAGAAAGAAAGAAGAATTCTCTCTTGAAGAGAAGGATATTACAATTGAAGTCCATGGAGAGAGCATATTGTTTGCCTAAGAGTTTCTTTTGAGAGAGCATTTGGCAATGAAGTTCTCTTGGAATCTCTATCATTTCCTTTTGAGAGGATAAGACATTTTAAACAAGCAAAACTCTCTCGTTGAATTTTGTGTCCTAAGTCACCTATTTATAGGCCTTTGATGACCATTCAAAAATCTCTTGAACAGATGTGACTCTCAGGAGTTATTTTCTATAGAGTTGTGACTCTTGGGAGTTATTTTCTGAATTTCTGAATTCTTGACTTGGATCAAACTTGAGAAGCGCTTATCTTTTACATCATCAAAATCATGTATACATACATTCACATTCTCCACTAAGTGTGCTTAGGTGTCATGAGGCATGTAAAACATGAAGGACATGCACAAAGTGTGACTATATGATGTGGCAATGAGGTGTAGCAAGCAAATGTTCACCTCCCCCTCTAAAATTTAATTGGATTGGGCTTCTCCCAATTCAATTAAATTTATTTCCAACCACACACATCAAATATTCACTTAATGCATGTGAAATTACAAAACTACCCCTAATACAAAAACTAGTCTAGGTGCCCTAAAATACAAGGGTTGAAAAATCCTACATTTCTAGGGTACCTTACCTATATTATGGAGCCCTAAATACAAGACCAAAAAATAATGAAACCTCAATCTAATATGTACAAAGATAAGCGGGCTCATACTTAGCCCATGGACCCGAAATCTACCCTAGGACCTTCTCTTGCATCTCTGGCCCAATCTTCTTGGAGTCTTCTATCCAATGCCCTTGCAGGGTAGGATTGCATCAAGAGGACACCTGATGCATCCAACCAGGTACCCTCTAGGCCATATATCCACATGTTTTGGACAACACGTCTCGGCCTTCAACATATACAAGTGATGAGTACCACTTGACCATGATTATCGCCAATAAGCCTATTTAAGGGTAATTACTTGATTATAAGAACCTAAGCAGGATTAAGACACATATTATTTAACTAGTAATTAGGACGTGCAGGCCCATAGAACCTAGGCCCAGTAAGGTCAGTATAAAAAGGGGAGAACCCCCTAGGTAAAGGCACTGGTTCATTTTTAAATATTCACTAAATATCATCAACAACTTTGAGTCAAACTCTTATTTGAGCGTTGAAATGTCTTTTGCAGGTATCCCCCCTCGCTCTTTTGAACTCACACACACCAGAGAATTTGGCAAGGAACCATCAGAGAAGACCCTTCGATACAATAGAAGACCTTTTGGCACAATAGAAGACCCTTTGACATAAAGGTAAGTATTTGATCCATTTGTGACAGGAACATTTTGGCGCCCACCATGGGGCGGTGTAAGATATATCTTGATCCTAAAAGATTATGGCAATAACAAGGATTAGAATGAGTGAAATAGCAATGGAGCAATCGACTAAACACCACAACAAAGACATTCGTGTAGAAGACCAGACTGACGTGCCTTCAGTGGTTCGGAGACTATAGGCTTAGGCCTCTAAAATGCAAAGGCACCATGCCGAAGAAGTCATTGCCCTTCAGTGCGAGAATGACCACCTGCGAGAAGCCTACTGGTCGTGGCAACCTGAGGCTAACCCGCCAAAAGGAGGAAAAGTTGAGTTAACCGCAGTTGGCTTACCTAGAGCTACCAATTTAAGCGTGTGTTCAGACACTATTCCCTCGTCCCTCAACACTTTAGGAAAACAATTATTGCAGTTTAAGAACCCTTGTCTCTAGCATCATGGAGGCGACTTTTCCTTCCAATTGGAAGAACTTGACCATCGAGAAGTATGGTGGTACCATAGACCCGAACGAACACCTAGACGTGCTTATCACGCAGGTGAGCTTGTACACCACGGATGATGAAATCCTTTGTCAGGTGTTCGTGATGTCACTAAAGGGATAGACCCTTCATTGGTTCATGTGGCTACCCTCCAACTCAATGGATTTGTTCGACACCCTAGCAACTCATTTTGGCACACAGTTCGCTACTAGTCGGCCTCACCACCTAACCTTTGTGGCCCTCGTCAACATCCAACAGGAAAAGAGGGAACCATTATGGACCTTCATGGAACATTTCAGAAAGGTTGTGATGAATATCTGAAACATTGAACCAGTAGTGGATATGCACCATTTAATAACAACATTATGGCCAAAACCTTTTGTCAATAGCCAATACAAGAAACCAACATTTGACCTCAGCGAACTACAAATGAAAGCGACTAAGTATATGTAGATGGAGGAGTAGGCCGAGTACAAGAACCAGGTGCATGACTCTAACAAAGCTTGCAACGATGGTAGGAGGGATTGACCACCGCGAGAATAGTGTTATGCTTATTACACTCTCCTTACCACCAGTAGATCCCATATCATGGATCAGGCCTTGGCCGTAAACTTTCTAGCCATGCCAAAGAGAGCCAACACCCCACCAAAAGTCGACTACTCAAAATGTGGCCGATATCACCGCAATCATGGTCACTCGACGAAGGAATACACTACCTTAAAAGCCAAAATGGAAGAGCTTATCAAGCTTGGCCACCTAAAGAAGTTAGTCCACAAGCCATAGTCATACAGGCCTAAAGGAAGGATTGGACCGGAGTTTAGCCGAGGAAGGAACTAAGAACATACTAGCTGGTAAAAAAGGCAGAGGAACTGAAGTTTCTTGAGGGAGAGAGAGGAAAGACCCCTAAACCAATTGAGGCAGATCATAAACACCATCGTTGGAGGTTTCATGGGGGAAAGGTTACAACCTTTGCACGAATAAGGCACCTATGACAAGTCCAATTTGTCAATATAGTCTCTCGACACTAAGTACTCAACATGTCGACCATAACCTTCATGACAGATGACTTCAAGGCAATCGACCCAGTGCAGGATGATCCCATGGTTATTAGTGTTGAGATAACTAACTACATAGTTAAGAAGACCCTTGTAGACCAAGGAAGCTCGACTAACATCTTATTTTGGAACACTTTCAAATAGATGTATATATCTGAATCTAAAATCCTCCTACATGATGACCCACAGTTTAGTTTTGTTGGGGAACAAGTAGGGATGAAAAGTTGTATATGGATTTACTCCAAGTTCGAGCATGAAGGCTCATTTCAGAAAAGACTAAAAATACGATATGTGATAATGCATGCTCACATGTCGTACAGTATACTCATCGTCCGCCCCTCACTCAATGCCATGGGCGCAATTGTTTCAACCCTTCACCTTGCGATGAAGTTCTCATCAAACATCGGGACCATCATAACTGTGCACACTGACTAAAGAATGACCACTGAATGCTACATGGCTAGCCTTAGGATTCATCCTTATGCAAGGGAGCAAGCCCCAAAAGTCCTCCATTTCATAGAGGCTAGGAAAAAAACTGAAGGGGTGAAGGAACTAGAACTCAATCTAAGAACTAATGACGACAACCGTGTGAAACCAGTAGAGGAGACGTCCATTTTCTAGCTTAGTCCTATGGAAGGACACGTCACTTAGTTGGGAAACCAACTACTTAATGGTGAAATTTTTTTTTCAAGCTATCCCTAATTATTGCATGAGAATTGTTCTTATATCTACAACTCTTAGTGACGAGATCCAAAGGATGATGGACTCATATTGGTGGGGGTTGAGTAGTAGGGAATCTAGAGGAATGAATTGGCTAGCTTGGGACAAATTATGTGTCTCAAAGGAGCTTGAGGGCTTAGGCTTTCAAAATATCTATGCTTTCAGCTTAACCATGTTAGGAAAACAAGAGTGGAGATTTATATCAAAACCCAATGCTTGTCAACAAGAGCATTCAAATCCAAATATTTCCTTAAAGGAGATTTTATGGGTGTTGACTTAGGTAATAACCCAACATATTCTTGGCAAAGCATATTGTTTTCAAAAAGCGACATTGAAGGAGGGTGTGAGGTGGAAGGTATAAAACAAGGAGAATGATAATGTTTGAGGTGAACCGTGGTTGAGCCACAAGGGTCATTCAATGATTCAAACACCACCTATAAATGAGTTAAAATCAATGTTAGAAAGTACCTTTATAACATTGGTTTTTCTCAAAACCAATGTCATGTAACTACTTTCTACATTGGTTTAAGCCAAAACCGATGTTGTAATATCGATACATGTACACATTTGATGAACTTTCTACATTTGTTTTTACCAAAACCAATGTAAAATCTGTTTTCCACATTGGTTTTAAAATTAATGTTGAAAGTGTTCCATTTTCAACATCACTCGATATAACTTCGATTCAAAATTGATTTTAAGACCCTTTTTTTAATCAATGTTAAAGACCTTTTTTTTGTAGAAGTGTCTTCTTCTTTGTAGTGAAGATTTTGAAGAAGTACTCTTTTGTTATGTTTTTTTATGTTGTAATTCCATGAGGGTAAATGTTCTCTAGCGTTGTACTGATGCGAACAGAAACAATGTCCATTGGTTTCAAGCTCATGAAGTTCGGGTTGGGTTTTAATTACATTTTTGCTAATGAAACTAGTTGGCAGAAAAAAAACAAACTTTTGGAAGTAATTATCGAAATGGTCCCCCACATTTGACACTTAATGTCAAAATGGTCCCAAAAAATATAATTAATGTTGGATCGAGTGGCCTCAGAATAATTAAGAAGGGGGTTGAATTAATTATTCCTAAACCTTTACTAATTAAAAATTACTCTTTTAAGGCCTTTACTAAATTATTAAGAGAATGAGGAGTAGAAGAGAAACTTAACAGAAAGTAAAAGCGGAAATTAAATGCACAGCGGAAAGTAAAAGAGTAGGGAAGAAGGAAACAAACACACAAGAGTTTTTATACTGGTTCGGCAACAACCTGTGCCTACATCCAGTCCCCAAGCGACCTGCGGTCCTTGAGATTTTTTCAACCTTGTAAAAATCCTTTTACAAGCAAAGATCCACAAGGGATGTACCCTCCCTTGTTCTCTTTGAACCTAGTGGATGTACCCTCCATTAGAACTGATCCACAAGAGATGTACCCTCTCTTGTTCTCAGTCAAACCCAAGTAGATGTACCCTCTACTTGTACCACAAAGGATGTACCCTCCAATGTGTTGAGACAAAGATCTCAGGCTGTTAAACCTTTGATACTTTGTGAATGGGGATACAAAAGAATTCTCAGGCGGTTAGTCCTTTGAACACTTTTGTATTAGGGAATGGGAGGAATCAAAAGAATTCTCAGACTGTGTCGTTTTGAATTCTTTGACAAGGGAGAAGGGAGACACAAAAGAATTCAGGCGGTTAGTCCTTTGTTCTTTTGAAAAAGTGAGAAGAGAGACACAAAAAGAATTCAGGCGGTTAGTCCTTGGCGAATTCTTTTTGGCAAAGGGAGAAGAGAATGAAAAGATGAATAGCACAAGTTTTCAAGGTTTAGAAAACCAGAAAACTTCAGAAAGCTTTTGGTACAAAGAAGAAGAAGAAGTTCAAAGAGATTCAAGGCTTACAAAGGATTGTATGAATATGTGTTCAAGATTATTGAAATGAAAAACAAAGCCTTGCTTTTATAGACTTTCCATGTCTAGTCAAGAAGACCATTCAAAAGAGTTATAACTTTTAGAAAAACTTAAAACCCATTTGAAAAAGTCAAAACCTTTTTTGAAGAGTTACATCATTTGATTTTTTCAGAAACAGTCACTGGTAATCGATTACCAAATTAGTGTAATCGATTACACAAAGCTTTTGAGTGAAAGGATGTGACTCTTCACATTTAAATTTGAATTTCAACGTTCAAGGGCACTGGTAATCGATTACCAAAACATTGTAATCGATTATAGCCTTTTGAAAATAATTGGAACGTTGTAAATTCAGTTTGAAAACTTTTTCAAACTCATTTTGCTACTGGTAATCAATTACACCAATATGGTAATCGATTACCAGAGAGTAAAAACTCTTTGGTAAAGGTTTTGTCAAAAACTCATGTGCTATTCATAGTTTTGAAAAAACTTTTTAATACTTATCTTGATTGAGTCTTTTCTTCATTCTTGAATCTTGAGTCTTGAATCTTGATCTTGATTCTAGACTTTCTTCTTGAGTCTTGAATTCTTCTTGATTCTTGAACTCTTGAATTGTTCTTGATTCACTTGAGTTGTTCTTTGATCTTTGAGCTTTTTGTTCATCACTTTTGTCATCATCTTTTGTTGTCATCATTGTTATCATCAAAATACCTTTTGAATCACATTCACCATGAAGCTTTGCTTCTACAATTAACTGGCCAAATAGTCCACAACATGATTAATAAATGTGTGCATTCAAGAGTCTCTTTGTCTTCAATGCCTTTCCTCTTCATACGATGACCAAAAAGGCACTACAACCGTCTGTCAACACATCGTTGTCATTTGCCATTCACAATGCAAAGTGCTAGAAGAAGGAACGACTAGGGCTTCTCGTACTTGCTAGGAATGGTATCAAATGGTTACAAAATTTCAATGAATGTGGAGATTAATAAGAGGTGAAAAGAAAAGATTTCAATGACAAATTGGTCCTGGCCTGACTTAGTGCATGTAACTCAGGTTTGTGACATGGATTTGCCCCACTAGCAACAACGTGCCACATCACTAGCATTACTTAACATCTGGACTAATTTGTCACAACACTTACACATTTGTAGAATAAATTGGTGTTTTCAAAAAATGTAGGAATTAAATTGATAATGAATGGATATTTTAAGGACTAAATCAATCATTTATTCAGTTTTTTCTTCCAAAATGGTATCAATGAATAAAAGTAACAAACATTAACGAGTTATGTTCCTCTCATTGTCATGACATTCTAGAATTAACTTTGATTAAAGATATTTTTATACAAAAATAACTAATATAAAGTACATTTTAAATTGAATCTTATGATAATGTAAGAAACATTTATAATTTGAATAGGAGAGGGTATAAATTATGTAAGAGTAAATTACATTTGCATCCTTTGAGTTTTTTTCAAATTACACCTGACACCTCTCCTTTTTTGAACCCTACAAAAATTTTCTTAATTGTTTAGCTCATATTACACCTAGACCTCATTCCTCCTAAACACTGTTTAATAATTTAACTGAAGGTAGGCACATGTTGGTTACATAATTTTTAATGAAAATTTATATCTATAATACCCTCATCTTTTTCCTTACACTCACACCCCTTGTGTTTTTTTTTTCAAATTACACCCGATGTCTCTCCTTTTTTGCACCCCACAAAAAAATCCCTTAATTGTTTAACTCAAATTACACTCAGACCACTCTCTCCTAAATACTATTTAATAATTTAACAGAAAGTAGACACATGCTGGTCACATGACTTTTAGTGAAAATTTATGTCTAGTTAGACATGAAAATATTGGTGTGTGTTGGTTACCATTTTCAACCTGAAAATATTTTAACACTCTTTCTTCTATTCCTTTTTTCTCTAATCAGATGTGAACTCAATTTTTTGTTGGACGTGAACCCACCTTGTTGGTACGCATGTGATAACACCCTTCTTTATTCTTCTTTTTTTTAGTTCAATTATTTTTGTGTGTTGAGTCATTTGCTTGCTGCATTTTTGTTGGACGTGTTCGCAAAAATGCTTATTGATTGAATATGATCATTTGCTTCAAATTTTAGTGTTTTGCTCTTGCATTTATGCTTTTAACTTTTTTAAAAATATTTATTTTTTATGGTTAGGTGTTTGATTTAATGTCTCTATCAAGAACTGAATCTTCTTCAAGTGTTAGCAACAATGAAGTAAGAGTCAAATATTAAAGGAAAAATTGTTATTACCTTAAGAAAGGTCCATTCACATGGTCAATTGTTAATTTTTTATTTAGTGTTTAACAAAGATGCTAGGATCATTTTGTTTGCTTACATATTTCAATTGACGTTAGTTAACAACGTTAACAGAAGGGGGGGGGGGGTAAAAGTAATATAAAAAAGGGAGGCATATGAGGTACAATTTGAGAAAAACACTGGGGTGTAAGTGTAACAAAGATGTTAGGGCAATTTTGTCTGCTCATATTTCAATTGACGTTAGTTAATGACTGTCATACCCTAATTTCGTCCAAGGATTATTACTTGATGACATGCAACCTTTGATTGGCCGCTTCGAGATACTTGGCACCCTTTGTTGCACAATATGTGAAGTCCCGAGACACACCGAAATTCAAAAGAAAGCATGGTTACGCGATCCGTGAAGTTCCGTAATGTGGCGGAAACCAAAAGGAGGTGTTGTTACGCAATCCGTGAGTTTCTGTAACTTCTTCGAAAGCTAAAAAAGAGTAAATACATGATCCGTAAGGATTCGTAACCTTACGGAAAGAAAATAAGTATCGTTACAAAATTTGTAAAGTTTCGTAATGTTACGGAAAAAGAATCGCCAAAAAAAGTAAAGGAGGGGTGCATTTAGTAAAAAAAAAAGAGGTGTAAATAGTAATCAGGCCCACTTGGGCCTTTCAGTTTCTTCCTCCAGAAGGCGGTTGCTTCTGGAGGAAGCAACCTTGCTCGCCTGGGCGAGCTGGGTGGAAAGCTCCTCCCCTATTTTGCTATAAATAGGGGGAGGAGTGAACGGGAAAGGGGTTCAGCCTTCTTGACACTTCGTATTCTCTTGAAATTACTGAGGAAAATTGTTTCCGTGAAGAAAATCCAAGCCGAGGTGCTTCCGTAACGTTTCCGTGGGTAATTACGCGAAGATTTTCAACCGTTCTTCAACATTCATCGTTCGTTCTTCGTTTTCTTCGGTCTTCAACTAGTAAGTACCCCAAAACCGAGCTTTTCAATTCATTCTATGTACCCGTGGTGGTCCCCATTTGTTTCATGTACTTTTATTCTCGTTTTCATTTACTTTTCGTACCCCCTTTTGACGTGCTTCAGTCATCTATTTAAGTCATTTCTCGCCTAATAAAAAAATAAAATAAATTTCCACCGATCATTTGATTTGTAATATCCGTTAATTTCTGTTAAAATGAATTCTGACCGTTCGGTCGTGCCGTAACCACGTTGGAAATAAAAAAAGAGGTAAAATAATAATATAATAATCAAAAAATACCTTTTAGTAAATGAAGCGAAAAAATTAATCGGACGTTTTCTCTTTGGGATTTCTCATTCTTAATCGAATTGACTAATAATTAAAGTGAAACTAAGGCTAAAATCAACTCGCCTAGTCAAGCTCGTCCACAAAAAGTCACTAAAAAAGGGTTTGAAAGTTTATCATCTCAGTTTTCCTTATCAAGTAAAATGGATCATTTTTAAGGTCCAACACCTTAAAATGATCACCTTTCAAGTAAAAAGAATCACTTGATTCACTCTTAAGAAAGAACTACGTAGGTCTGATTTCCTCTTCGATGGAGGGTACGTAGGAGCAAAAGCCCCGCTTTTGTCGACCTCAAAAAATAAAAAGAAATAAAGTTAAGGTAACACAATTTCCACAATTCTAAAAAATAGGCTGTTGTCTTTTGAGACAAACGTGAGAGGTGCTAATACCTTCCTCAAACGTAAATACAACTCCCGAACTTAGAATTTTCGTTTTGACCGATTTCCTTTGGTTTTTCCGACGTTTTCCACAAATAAACGTTGGTGGCGACTCCGCACATCTTTCCTCCTTTGGAAAGCGCACCCGTGAGCCTCGCCTCGCACGCCCGCCAAAGGGCATGTTGCGATAGTTGGCGACTCCACTGGGGAATTTTTGTGAGTTAGGCCTATTTTAAGGAATTGTGGAATTGTGAAACTTTGTGTGTGCACTTGTTGAACCGTGTAAAATGTAAATAACTGTTGTCTATTTCGCATTCTTTACACTGAATTCTAAGCACCCACGGGTTTGAGTAAAAAAGGGGCCCTATACCCGGGTTCATGGGAATCTAAGGAGTGGAGGTGAATCTATCATCATGCTAGGTCTCCGACTTGCTTGATAATAGTGAAACCCCGTCTAGAGCTTTCTCACTTTATAATATGTTGTCGCTGGTATTCCATACCGCCACAATATTATTATTTTGAGTGATGATACCTCAAGAAAACAGTCGTGCGAGTTATGAATTGTTGGAGGTAGTGATTAGAGACCCCTATATATTGTCCTATAGGTTCCCAATTATGGGCATAGAGCAAACACGCTCTGTGCCATTTGTTCTCATGCATTTCTCTGCAAATAGCATTAAATATAGTTTTGCTAGTAATATTTTGTTTCTTTAGTGTAATGCGTAACCTTTTAATACTTACGTTGAGGCGCCATGATGCCTAAAACGTAGCATTAAAAAGGTGGATCTTTGCGGTCTCGTATATGTAAATTACCCCTTTGTTTTGTTTTCTTTCCGTTTCATGCATACGCATTGCATCATTCATATCGGAGTCTTGATCCACCCCTTTTTTAGGTAAATGATGGGGACAAAACAAAACGGAAAAAGATTTTATCAAGTCAAGGTTAAGGGTCTAGATGTCACCAGCCTCAAGGAATTGGTACGATTGATGGGACCTCTCCAAAGGCAAGCCTTCCGCAAAGTGTACGGAAAGATTCTAGATTTGACCGCAGCGGAGGTATTTACGGAAGTTGTTGTATCCCTCGCCCAATACTATGACCAGCCGTTGAGATGCTTCACGTTTTGGGACTTCCAAATAGTACCGACTATTGAAGAGTTTGAGGAGATATTAGGATGCCCTCTTGGGGGAAGAAAACCGTACCTTTTCTCCGGGTTTCTTCCCTCCTTGAGTAAGATTGCAGTTGTGGTCGGAGATTCGGCAAAAGAGTTGGATCACATGAAGCAAACTCGGAACGGCGTAGTGGGCCTGCCGCGGAAATACTTGGAAGGCAAGGCAAGGGATATGGCAAGCCAAGAGAAGTGGGTCCCGTTTGCGGATATACTAGCTTTGCTGATTTTTGGGGTTGTCCTCTTTCCGAACGTGGACGGCTTGGTGGACTTAGCCGCGATCGATGCTTTCCTTGCCTATCTCCACAGCAAGGAGAGCCCAGTGGTGGCTATCTTGGCGGACTTATTTGATACCTTTCACCGAAGGTGCGAGAAAAACAGTGCACGGATTGTCTGTTGCTTGCCCGCTCTCTGTGTGTGGTTGGTTTCGCACCTATTCCAACAAGACATAAGACACCCGTGTCCGCTTCAAAGTTATAGCTCGTGCGTCGAAAAAAGAAGAGTCGATTGGGACCAACACTTGGCTGGGATAGGAGGCAGCGCGATCAATTGGTTTCCTCGATGGAAGGAAGGAAAGGAGGGAGTTCTTTTCTCGTGTGGGGACTACCCTAATGTTCCGTTGATAGGGACGAGGGGTTGTATCAACTATAATCCCGCACTTGCCATAAGACAGCTAGGATACCCCATGAGGGGAGCGCCAACAGAAAAGAGTCTCTCGCCTTTCCTTGTGAGAGATTTTGGCGCGCAAAGTATCAAGGTCATACAAAGAGTCCACAAGGCATGGAGAAGTCCGTTGAGGAAAGACAAAGAGCTTAGGGGCATCCGTAATGGCGTCATCGGTGGTTATCATGGATGGCTAAGAGTTCATACGCGAGGGTTAGATTGGCTCCCCAAGTTGAAAGTTATCAATGAGGAGAACTTCGAAGCTCCGGAGGAAGATGAAGAAGTCCAAGCTCTAAAATTAGAGCTAGGGAAGGCAAGACTCGCCAAAGAAAAGTTCAAGTCAGCCGCTACCAACATCCGAAAAGAGTGCACCGAGTTACGAGAGGAAAACGCGACCACTGCAAGAGCCCTTGAACAAGAAACCAAAAGGGCCCGCAAGGAGGAACATGGCCGAGATAAATTCCGAGGAGCTTTGTGGGGTAGCAACAATGAGCTCAAGCTCTGGAGAGAGGAAAGAGACCAGTCACGGGTACATGGCATGATCTTAAAAGAAGAGTTAGCTGCTTGCGCAAGATCTAAGAGGAGTTTCACTCAACACTTGGAAGCCATGGAGCAAAGCATGCTAGCTATCATAGGGCAGTACAAGGAAGAGTTAAACCAGTCTGTGACCCATGAACAAAAGCTAGTAGAGGATTTCGCACAAGTGTACGCCGAAAAGGAAGCAAGAGGGAGGGTGATTGATGCATTGCATCAAGAAGCGACTATGTGGATGGATAGGTTCGCCTTGACCTTGAATGGAAGTCAAGACCTCCCGCGACTACTAGCCAAAGCAAAAGCCATCGCCGAAGTGTGTACAGCCCCCGAGGAAATTCATGGGCTAATCAATTACTATCAACACATGATAGATTTGATGGCCCATATAATTAGAAACCGTTAGGTTCTGTTGTAACACTTTTGTATAATCTTGGCTAGATGAAAGCTTTGTTCTTTTTATAAAACGAGAAGTTTTGAACTCATCACATTATCTAAAAAACCTTGAGGTGGATCCAAGTGCTCCTATCATTCATTGGCATATTCATGTTTTGGTGGCGTACTCACCGTTGTTTGTTTCTTTAGGGAATTCACCATAACTAAGAAAGCACAAAGGCACCCCTATAACACTCGATCTAGAAAAATGGACAATGAAGAGGGCGTGCAAGAACAGATGAAGGTCGACCTATCGGCCTTAAAAGATCAAATGGCTTCTATCACAGAGGCCATGCTAAAACTCCAGAAACTATAGAGGATAATGCCACGGCGACCGCCTCCAATGCAGTTAGGGAAGCGGAACCGGTGCTACAACCCGCAATAAACTTGGGCCGAGATAGAAACACAACGGTGTTTGGTCAGAGGTATAGTCCACAAGCTTACCCTTATGGCTTGCCTCCGGACTTCACTCCCCGTGCCGCTCCGGAAGAGTTGAGCCAAGCCCCTACCTTCGAGGGGCAACTTCCCCCTTATGTCGACTACCCCCTGTAAGAAGATGATGAAGGAGATGCCCATCTAGGCCCTCTGCTTCCCCTCAAGGATCCGCCCCCCCATGAATTACCCCAACCAAACATAGTCCACCATGTCCCGTCTTCACCCGCACCCGTAAAAGAATTTGTTCCCTTCGCAAAAGATAAGGGAAAGATTGATTCACTTGAAGAGAGGCTAAGAGCGGTAGAGGGCCTCGGCAATTACCCGTTCTCGGATTTAGCGGACCTATGTCTGGTACCTGACATCGTCATCCCTCCCAAGTTCAAAGCACCGTATTTTGATAAGTATAAAGGGACGATATGTCCAAAAGGGCATCTTCGGATGTATTGCCGAAAGATGGGGGCGTATTTTGCGGACGAAAAGCTGTTGGTGCATTTCTTTCAAGACAGCTTGGCCGGAGTGGCAGTGGCATGGTATACCAATCTGGAAGATTCTCAGATCCGGTCGTGGAAGGACTTGGCAACTGCCTTCATTAGGCAGTACCAATACAATACGGATATGGCTCCTGATCGGAACC
Organism: Glycine max; assembly: GCF_000004515.6. Classification (NCBI taxonomy): domain Eukaryota; kingdom Viridiplantae; phylum Streptophyta; class Magnoliopsida; order Fabales; family Fabaceae; genus Glycine; species Glycine max. Next base: position 9,180,521 of record NC_038256.2, on the reverse strand, counting down.
AGCTTCAGAGTATGACCAAGCGAGAACATGAGTCCATCAAAGAATATGCCCAAAGGTGGAGAGATCTCGCAGCCCAAGTCGTCCCGCCCATGACGGAGAGGGAGATGATCACAATTATGGTAGATACGTTGCCTACGTTCTACTATGAAAAGCTGATAGGATACATGCCAGCTAACTTCGCGGATCTCGTCTTCGCTGGAGAAAGAATTGAATCCGGACTAAGAAAAGGCAAGTTTGAATATGCCTCCAACGTGGCCCCCAACAACAACAGAAGAGCCCCAGTGGTGGGCGCGAGGAAAAAGGAAGGAGATACCCACACGGTCACCACCGCCCCAACGTGGATGAAAGCACCCCAAAATATCCAAAGCTTATACCAGCCCAACCCCCCGAATTTTTCAATCCGAGCCAGGAGTTCCCTCCCAACTCAAGTGAAAGGACCACCCACAGCAGAAAGAACATCGGCCCAACACACAGCTCCAGCCACTCCCCGGCCAGTCAATAATACAGCTCCTGGCACGAGCTATAATAATGCACGGCGCCCACCCCCGAAAGATGATTTCTCTCCTATTCCCATGGCGTACTCCGAGTTGTGGCCTTCATTATTGGAGAATCATTTAATGGTGGCCATACCCGGGAAGGTCTTCCAGCCACCATACCCCAAGTGGTACAACCCGGATGCCAAGTGTGTGTACCATAGTGGAGCTCCCAGACACAACATTGACTCCTGCATCCCGTTTAAGTATAAGGTGCAACACTTAATTAATGTCGGCTGGCTATCATTCCAAGAGAAGGGCCCCAATGTTAAAACCAACCCACTAGCCAGTCATGGAGAGGCTAGCATAAATTCCATCAAAGAGGATGGGCCATCGCAGGCAAAGAGGTTAGAAGAGGTGGCTACTTCTAGACGCTTCATCTGCCAATCGCTGCAAGCGGCGTGCATGGTCTCCCGTGGCGGAGACGAAAGGGACGAATGTTTGTTTCACCTCGGGGAGTCACACGATATGGAAACCCGTCCCACGGTGGAAGAATTGCTTCAGCGGCTCATGGACTGGGGGCAGCTCGAAGTGTCCAAAGGAGGGAGGGAAGAACCACAGATTTGCATGCAGTCGGAAGAAAAGAAGGTTCCCCCAACCCCCAAAGCCCTAGTAATATGTTTCACTAGGAAAGGGACCGGCTCCATGCCCATATACCCCCGGACAGTGCCCAAGCCGACGCCGTTTGCATATCAAAGCAATAAGGCCGTTCCGTGGAAGTATACCCCTCCCGCATTTGGAGAAAAAGTTGCAACCGAAGTTGACCCCCTGTCATCCAAGGTGACCAACATCACCGGCCTCAGTGGCGTAACCCGCAGTGGTCGGTTGTTTGCTCCCCCTCACTCGGCGGAATTGCCCTCCAAGGGGAAAGCGCCCATGGTCCAAGAGCCCATAGACATAGCCACCCCCTCAAAAGAAGTGGATCCTCCAATGGCAAAAGGGGCTGAAAAGAAAGAAGGTCTTCAAGGAAAGACAGTGACTTTGGAAGAGGCTCATGAGTTCCTTCGCCTCATCCAACAAAGTGAGTTTAAGTTAGTCGAGCAACTGAATAAAACTCCAGCAAGGATCTCTTTGCTTGAACTACTCATAAACTCCGAGCCTCATCGTGCGCTCTTGATAAAGGTCCTCAACGATGCCCATGTAGCACATGATATCTCGGTGGAGGGTTTTGAAGGCATCGTTAATCATATAACCACCAATAATTATATCGCGTTTGCGGAAGAAGAGATTCCCGTTGAGGGGAGGGGACACAACAAGGCTCTACATGTGTCGGTGAGATGTATGGACCATGTCGTTGCGAAGGTACTTATCGACAATGGATCGAGTTTAAATGTGATGCCGAAGACCACCTTGGAAAAGCTTCCTTTTAGTGCGTCACGTTTAAAACCAAGTTCGATGGTGGTACGAGCCTTTGATGGTACTCGGTGGGAAGTGAAAGGGGAAATCGACATTCCCATTCAGATAGGCCCCCACACTTGCAATGTGGTGTTTCAAGTGATGGACATAAATCCCGCCTATAGCTGTCTCTTGGGGAGACCTTGGATTCATGCGCTGGGAGTGGTCCCTTCGACACTTCACCAAAAATTGAAGTTCGCGGTGGGTGGACTTTTAGTGATAGTGTCGGGTGAAGAGGATATGTTGGTGAGCTGCCCCTCCTCCACACCATACGTAGAAGCGGCGGAAGAATCATTGGAAATGGCTTTCCAATCCTTCAAGGTGGTGAGTTGCACCTCTGTGGAACCAAGTTCGTTGCTACCTTCTCTCTCCAACGCGGCCATAATGGTGGCACGGGTAATGCTCAAGCATGGATATGAGCCCGGAATGGGTCTAGGCAAGGACGGTCTCGGGAATGCCGACGTAGTCGATATTAGGGGATATCCGTACAAGTATGGATTGGGGTATGAACCCGGCATGCCAGGAAGGAGGAATGCACCGTCAAGATTCCGGGCGGATAGGACATGGCCCGACCGTGTTAGCCAATGTTTCACCAGTGCCGGAATCATGTTCGACGAGGAGGTGGCAGCAATCGGAGAGGAGTGCCCTCAAGACCCGCCAAGTTTCGTGCGGCCATGCCATCCCGATTCCCAAGTGGGGAACTGGCGCGTGATAAGCCAGTCAGAGGTCTATACCGCTGATTCAATGTAATTAGAGGCTATAGTTTCCTTTCTCTCTTGTTTTTTTGAAACCTACCTTATTAAATAAACAAAGAGATATTGTTTCATCTGCTCTTGCGGTCCCACCTTTTCTCATATCATTTTTGCATGTTTTTGTTTCTTTTTGTCTTGATTGGTATAGATGTGAGGGTCGACTCTTTAAGGATCCTAAAGACGAGGGTTTGACGATCGATTTCGACCGAGATGTAAGCCAAATGATGAACGAAGAAGAGGAAGAGGACGTCCTTTCACCAGAGTTGGAGAGGTTGATCGCTCAGGAAGAATGCGAAATGAAGCCTCACCAAGAAGAAACCGAACTGGTGAAATTAGAGACTGGAGAGGGAAAGAAAGAAGTAAAAGTAGGAACCAATATGACCGCACCTATCCGCCAAGGCTTGATAAACCTTCTTGAAGAGTATCAAGACATCTTTGCGTGGTCATACCAAGACATGCCCGGTCTGGACTCCGACATTGTGCAGCATAAATTGCCATTGAATCCTGGATCTTCCCCAGTTAAGCAAAATTACGAAGGATGAGGCCCGAGATGTCTTTAAAAATCAAAGAAGTAAGAAAACAGTTCGATGCAGGTTTCTTGGCTGTAGCTCGATACCTGGAGTGGGTGGCCAACATTGTCCCGATCCCGAAAAAGGACGGCAAGGTGCGAATGTGTGTAGACTATCGGGACTTAAACCGAGCCAGTCCTAAAGACAATTTCCCTCTGCCACACATTGATATATTGGTAGATAATACAGCGAAGTTTGCCCTTTTCTTGTTTATGGACGGTTTCTCGGGGTATAATCAAATAAAGATGGCACCCGAAGATGTAGAGAAAACCACTTTTGTCACCCTATGGGGAACGTTCTGCTATAAAGTGATGGCCTTCGGGTTGAAAAATGCTTGGGCAACCTATCAGCGTGCCATGGTGGCATTGTTCCACGACATGATGCATAAGGAAATAGAGGTCTATGTAGATGACATGATTGCCAAATCTCGGACTGAGGACGAACACCTCGTCAATCTGCGTAAGCTGTTTGGAAGGTTGCGGAAATACCAACTGAAGCTAAACCCAACCAAGTGTACCTTCGGGGTAAAGTCGGGGAAGTTGCTGGGATTTATCGTAAGTCAGAAAAGGATAGAGATAGATCCCGAGAAAGTGAAAGCCATTATTGAGATGTCGGAACCACGCACGGAGAAGCAGGTTCGAGGTTTCTTGGGCAGGTTGAATTATATCGCGAGATTTATCTCACAACTCACCCCTACATGTGAGCCCATTTTCAAGCTTTTACGTAAGAACCAGGCAGTCCTGTGGAACAGCGACTGCCAAGAGGCCTTCGAGAAGATCAAACAGAGTCTCGCAAACCCCCCGGTGTTCATGCCACCTGTAACAGGAAGACCTCTTTTCCTGTACATGACCGCGTTGGACGAGTCTATGGGGTGCATGTTAGGTCAACACAACGATTCTGGGAAAAAGGAACAAGCCATTTACTATCTAAGCAAGAAGTTTACCGCATGTGAGATGAATTACTCAATGCTAGAAAGGACGTGTTGTGCTCTGGTATGGGCATCACATCGGCTTAGGCAGTACATGCTCAGCCATACCACGTGGCTTATTTCCAAAATGGATCCTGTGAAATACATCTTTGAGAAATCGGCCCTCACGGGACGAATCGCTAAGTGGCAGGTACTACTATCTGAATTCGATATCGAGTACGTCACCCAAAAGGCGGTAAAGGGAAGCGCCTTGGCAGATTATTTGGCCCAGCAACCCCTCCAGGATTATCGGCCGATGCACCCTGAGTTCCCAGATGAAGATATCATGGCCCTGTTCGAAGAGAAGCGGACGCACGAGGACATAGAAAAATGGATTGTTTGCTTTGATGGGGCATCTAATGCTTTGGGTCATGGAGTAGGGGCAGTCCTTGTATCCCCGGATGATCAGTGTATTCCTTTCACGGCCAGGCTAGGTTTCGATTGTACCAACAATATGGCCGAATATGAAGCATGCGCTCTTGGGATTCAAGCGGCCATTGATTTTGATGTAAAGCTGCTCAAAGTGTACGGAGACTCGGCTTTGGTGATACGCCAGTTGAAAGGAGAATGGGAAACTAGGGATCCGAAGTTGATACCCTATCAAATTCACATCTTGAAGTTAGCCGAGTTCTTTGACGACATTTCTTTCCACCACGTACCTCGGGAAGAGAATCAAATGGCCGATGCATTAGCCACCCTGGCATCCATGTTTCAACTTGCCCCACATGGGGATCTGCCGTACATCGAATTTAGATCTCAGGGCAGGCCAACGTATTGTTGTGCGATAGAGGAAGAGCGGGATGGGAAACTGTGGTACTTCGATATCAAGCAATATGTTGAGAACAAAGAATATCCACCAGGGATCTCCGACAATGACAAAAGAACGTTAAGGAGATTGGCTACTGGTTTCTTTGTAAGTGGTACCATCCTGTACAAACGAAACCACGACATGACTCTCCTACAATGCGTAGACGCCAAAGAGGCGAACTTCATGATTGAGGAAATCCACGAGGGTTCATTTGGGACACATGCCAATGGGCATGCTATGGCCAGGAAGATCCTCAGGGCCGGTTATTACTGGCTCACTATGGAGAGTGATTGTTGCGCTCATGTAAGGAAATGTCATAAATGTCAGGCATACGCGGACAATGTCAATGTTCCGCCACATCCTCTGAATGTTATGTCCGCCCCTTTGCCCTTTTCCATGTGGGGAATAGATGTCATTGGGGCCACCGAACCGAAAGCGTCGAATGGTCACCGCTTCATTCTTATGGCGATAGATTACTTCACCAAATGGGTTGAAGCGGCTTCTTATACTAATGTCACGAGAAGTGTGGTGGTCAGATTCATAAAGAGGGAGCTGATTTGTCGATACGAACTCCCTAGGAAGATCATTACTGACAATGGCACCAATCTGAACAACAAAATGATGCAAGAAATGTGCGAGGATTTCAAGATCCAACATCATAATTCCACCCCTTATCGGCCAAAGATGAATGGGGCTGTAGAGGCCGCGAATAAGAATATTAAGAAGATTGTTCAGAAGATGACGGTGTCATACAAAGATTGGCATGAGATGTTGCCTTTTGCCCTACACGGATATAGAACCTCGGTACGAACTTCTACTGGGGCAACGCCGTATTCCTTGGTTTATGGGATGGAAGCGGTACTCCCATTTGAGGTAGAGGTTCCTTCTCAGAGGATAATAGCGGAATCAGGCCTAAAAGAGTCAGAATGGGCTCAAGCACGCTACGACCAACTCAACCTTATTGAAGGTAAGCGGTTGACAGCCATGAGCCATGGGCGCCTATATCAACAAAGGGTAAAGAACGCGTTCGATAAGAAGGTGCGCCCGCGCAAGTTCAACGAGGGGGACCTTGTGCTGAAGAAGATGTCCCACGCTGTTAAGGATAATCGAGGCAAGTGGGCCCCGAATTATGAAGGACCTTTTGTTGTGAGAAGGGCTTTTTCTGGGGGTGCTCTGATACTCACCAACATGGATGGCGAGGAGCTACCCTCGCCCGTGAACTCCGATGTCGTTAAGCAATATTACGCTTGAAGTCTGGGGCAATTGAGAGGACCGTTGCATGTTCTTTTACTTCTGAGTTTTTTGTTCTTCTTGGTTTCCTCCAGGGATTCCCTTTTATTGTATTTGTCTCGTTTCTTTAAAAATAAGAGAAGATGGGTGAGGCTTCAGTCCTCCCATTGATTTTAAACCTTGTGTTAATAACTTGAGCCCTCTTCGCTCGGTTCATGGGGTGCCCCAAGCGCTTAGATTAAAATTGAACCTAACCAGCCTTCACTAAGAAAATCATTGCATTAAAAAACATTCATGCATGCACGTACACATGCATATCTTGTGGTAACAGGGACAGAATCGTCTTAGGCCACGGTCAGAAGTCGAGACAAGTTGACGGCAGAAATCAACCAAGGTAAGACGATGACCCGGTCACGATTGGCCGCATATTGTTTGTTTCCTACTTGTAGGTACTTAGGAACAGATGCAAATGGAGGATAGGGTCACGACCGACCGATCGTCGTCCCTTCCCGGCGCTGGGCAAGCATAGAACGTCGCTGCAAGGCAGCCCAGTATCCTTTGAATTCACAGTATTTATTACTATTGTTTGTTTTAAATAAGTAATCGATGCCTGATTCTAACTTAAGTAGGTTCGAGTAGGTAGACGCTAACCCGTAAGGGGGGAGGCATGTTTAATGTTTCCCCTAAAAAATAAAGTACAGGTTAGCTTGCCTGGGCAAGTTGAGCTCGCCTGGGCGAGCAACCCCTGTACGAAAATATAAAGGAGTGGAGGGGGAACGTTTTCTTCACCTAAAACTCTTCCCCCTCACTTCAAAAACTCCCAAGCTCACGGGAACTACAAGAACAACAGCCCCCAAGCTTCCATTGTTGAGTTTTTGCTTCCCTTTTCACGCTTTAATTCTCTCCCCACAAGTAAGTGCAATTTCCCTTGGTTATTTGGCTCTCCATTGATGTGTTTTGGTGCTTTAGTTGCTCATTTTTCGCAATATTCGTGAAGCAATTCACATCTGAATCCATGCTTGTTTTGTTGAGTTGAGGGTTTGTGTGAGAAGGCCTTAGGCCTATGTTGTATTCTGAAGCAACGGGGCATGCCACATTGCCCCCCGTTCTCTTGCAATTTATGTCTAAACATGCGCCCACCGAGTGCTTGGTGAAATGCCCCAATGACATATGAATGTGATTTTGTAAAATTGGGATTGTGGGACTGTTTTATATATATGGGGACAGCATAGGGGATTCGAAATGGGTGCCCAAATGCAATTCCAAGCTTAGAAACCCAAGCTCTTAGCTTCAATGCAAGGCAACATACTTATGACTAAGAACCTAAATTTTGGTTTTGGAAGTAGGAAGGCATGAAAATTAGGACATGATTGTGAGAGTTTTTTTTACTCGAATTTGGTTGCCCCATGAGGAGTACTTTGCACCTAGGTAGCATGGAAAATATCTTTCAATGGTATGTAAATTGTGTGTAAATATAGGTAGCATGGAAAACACCTTTCAATGGTGTGTATATGTGTGAATATATGGCATAAAATTCCTTGCAAAGCGTGAATGAGTAGCAGAAAAATGTCTTTCAACATATGCGTATTTGAGGATAGGTAGCATTAGGAGCCTTTTAGAAAATATACCCATATCAAAAAGGGCCTAGGACGCTTCCTAAATGAATACATGATGGCCTGGAATTTCCTTTTCAAATACAAGTATGTGCGTGACGTAATTAGCTTTACAATGTGCATATAAATAAATATGAGTGAAACAACGAAATTGGTATGATAAATATTTCAAATATGTGTAGGTAGTTTGTGATAGCAAATGTTTAGGATGTGATTAGGTGTAAATTTTGACGCAATACCTTGAGCATAAGAATGTGTGTTCTTTTCAAAATGCATATATATATGTATGGCAATTAGAATGTGTTGGATGTCCTTGTACGTTGACATAAATAGTAGGATATTCTACACATACGCATGTGCATAAATATTTTACATTAAAAGTGTGCATGAGTTCATTCTAAATCGGAGGGATTAGCATGTCATTTTTGTGTTAAGATAAGCATTATCTTGTAAAACTAACTTCCCAAAATGTTTGTCTTTTTAGGAAATGGTCCCAACGAAGCTTGCCTCAAAGAGATCCAGGAAAGACAAAGCGGCTGAAGGAACCAGTTCCGCTCCCGAATATGACAGCCATCGTTTTAGGAGCGCTGAGCACCAGCAGTGCTTCGAGGCCATCAAAGGATGGTCATTCCTCCGGGACGATGAGTATACCGACTTCCAGGAAGAGATAGTTCGCCGGCGGTGGGCATCGCTGGTTACCCCCATGGCCAAGTTCGACCCAGACATAGTCCTCAAGTTTTATGCCAATGCTTGGCCTACAGAGGAGGGTGTGCGAGATATGCGATCTTGGGTGAGGGGTCAGTGGATCCCTTTCGATGCGGATGCCCTCAGCCAGTTCCTGGGATACCCTTTAGTGTTGGAGGAGGGCCAGGAGTGCGAGTATGGCCAGAGGAGGAACCAGGCCGATGGGTTTGATGAGGAGGCCATCGCCCAGTTGTTGTGTATACCGGGGCAGGATTTTGCCCGGACTGCTGCTGGGAGACGGGTGCGGATCATGTGCACCAACATGACCACCCTGACCCAGATATGGATGACGTTGCTGCTCAGCAACATCCAGCCCAACGATCATAATTTCGACCTCCCCCTGCCAAAGTGTCAGCTGGTGTACGTCGTCCTGACACGGATGAGCATTCACGTGGCTCAGTTGATCGCTGATACCATTTATCTATTTGCAGGTATGGCGCCGACCAGGCACCCTTTGGACCCGGATAATTCCAATAAGGCCCTGGGATTTCCCGCATTGATCACAGGACTTTGTCAGTCGTTCGGAGTCCCCGTCGCACCTAGCAAGGTGATTCGGCCACCCATCACCCGGGCTTTTATTGAGAAGTATTGCATGCAAAGACCAGCCCAGGGTGATGCACCACAAGCCGCAGGTGCGCCGCCACTTCATCAGGCTGGCCCAGCTGGGTCATTTGATTCGGAGGAGTATTTACGGCATGTGGTTCGCCAGCAGGCGGCCAACCACCGGGCGCACGTGCAGACCCATGACTGTCTTTACCAGCTGAGCCTCAGCCTGCAGAGCCAGGGTTTTACTTTTTTTCCATGCCCTACTCCGGATCAGTTTAGGGCAGAGGTCGCATGGCCCGGAGATTGGCCTGAGGCCCAGGCAAGGGAGGCACCCGCAGAGGCTCCCGGCGAGGCAGATGAGGCCCACGAGGACGAGGAGATGACCGATTTGCTTGATTTCTTGGGAGGGAGCGGAGCCACATGATTGGGAGATCCCTAGATCCGTATTCCTTTTTATGTTATGTTTATGTTTCCTCTTTTTCCTATTACCTATCATTTTATTTTTGTTTAACTAAGGGACTAACGTTTGTTTCATTTTGATTGACTTTTGTTTTGTGCATACATGTCGTTTGAACTGTTACGTTAGTATTTATTTCGTTGTTGTCAATAGTGTTTGTTGAAGTTCCGAAATCGCGTAGAATTTTTCATTTAGGAACGTCGTCCAAAATCAAAAAATGAACCAAAATCATGATAAAAAGAAAGAAGCGTTGTGAATAAATGTCTACGTATATAAAGAAAAAGAAAAATGTTTCTCATATATGAATGTAGAAGGAAAATGTGTATAGAAGGATTTTTTGCATGTGTAAATAATGTGTGAAAAGAAATCCTTGTGTGTGTGAGCGACGAGTGTATATAAAGAAATTTTTGTATGAACCACAGGTGTGTGTTGAAAAAAAAAGGAAGGAAGAGAAAAATCTTTGAACATGAATAGGGTTCGTATATAGACCGTGTGACGTAAAGAGAAAGAGTTCTAATGCGTGTACAGAAAAAGTTCGTCATGTATAAGAATGTAGATATACAAAGAAAAGTTTTCCTCATAAAGGGCCATAGGTGTATAGTTTTGTGAATATAAAAATGAAACAAAAAGGAAAAAGAAAGGAAGACCTCGAAGGTCGACATGTTATAGTTAGGAAGCATAAATCATTCGTAGAGAGCAAACATATCTTCTGGAAACAAGGGACTGACGCTAAGAGTTTATTTTCCTGAATAACCGAGATAAGAATGGATGAATTCATTGAACTGATAAAAGAACATAATTTGGAAACGTTGGGTCTGTTTGTGTAAATTCCCAACCGTAGTATCACAATGCCATAAACGGGATGCTTGGGTGCCCACCTGGCTGTGGCCATGACTAATTTTGCACGTTGTTTCCAAATCATCATTGTCGCGCGTGCCTTGTGGAATAATATGGAAGTTCGGCCCGAGACCGACACCTTGACACCCGAATTTGTTTTGCCCCAGATATCAAGATTGGGCTTCCACGATAAAAGCCCCCGTTGAGACCCAACCTTAGACTATTTTGGACCTTGGCCTATCAAAAGAATCCTCATCCTTTCCCCCGAAGCAAAGGACAACGGAATCTCCTCAAGGGAAAGCAAATAGAATGCTAAAACCCGATATCCCAAAGAAAGGAAAGGAGGAAGTGAAAAGAAAAGGAAGAAATGAAAAGAAAGAAAAAGGAGGAAATGAAAAGAAAAGGAAAAAAATGAAAAGAAAGGAAAAAAAGGATTCCCGATCGAAGATCGAAAGGAAGTAAAAAGGAAAAATCGGAGGAAAACAGAGTAATTCCCGATTAATGCAAGAAAGAGAATAGAGAACCTTCAGACCAGATAAATTTTCAGCAAGGTAAGTGACTGCCAGCAAAGGAAAACCCATTTTTGGTGGTTCTTCCTTTCGGATTGCCATTCAAAGTCATTCTCGACTGGCGATATCCCACCCCACATAAACAAAGAGGAAAAGACCGAAACACCCAGCTTCCTCTCCAAAAACACTACCCTCGAGAAAATCCTATTGATCCGTGATCGTACGTGTGATCTTTGATTCGATAGGAAATCGTGTGCAAAATAAAGTCGTGGTGCAGTTATGGTTTGGGATTAGGGTAAAACACTTGCCTGTGTGAGTTTTTTATACACTATGAGTGATTTATTCCCAGTTTCAGCTTAACCCGATGTTTCCCCTGAATGTTCATTCAAAAGCTAAAAGTTGACATCCTGCCTTTTGTTTTCGGGTACAAGGAAGATTACCCTTGGCATAAGTATATTGTTTCTCTAAGATATGGTGCTCTCGCGAATGATTTATTTTTCTTTGCAAAAAGCATGCTTGCCTTTTTAGGTGGAAAAAACCCGGTGTACCATTCGGTCCTGCCAACTACTTTTCTTCGGAGCCCCATGAATTGATTGTCGTTCATGCATCCTCCACCCACGAGTTTGGAGCCATGCGTAGTGATTGCTTAGTGCAATTCTCTATTCTCTACTTTTTTTTCGGAGCCCCATGAATTGATTGTCGTTCATGCATCCTCCACCCATGAGTTTGGAGTCATGCGTAGTGATTGCTTAGTGCAATTCTCCATTCTCTACCTTTTTTCGGAGCCCCATGAATTGATTGTCGTTCATGCATCCTCCACCCACGAGTTTGGAGCCATGCGTAGTGATTGCTTAGTGCAATTCTCCATTCTCTACTTTTTTTTGGAGCCCCATGAATTGATTGTTGTTCATGCATCCTTCACCCACGAGTTTGGAGCCATGTGTAGTGATTGCTTAGTGTAATTCTCCATTCTCTACCCTTTTTCGGAGCCCCATGAATTGATTGTCGTTCATGCATCCTCCACCCACGAGTTTGGAGCCATGCGTAGTGATTGCTTAGTGCAATTCTCCATTCTTTACTTTTTTTTCGGAGCCCCATGAATTGATTGTCGTTCATGCATCCTCCACCCACAAGTTTGGAGCCATGCGTAGTGATTGCTTAGTGCAATTCTCCATTCTCTACCTTTTTTCGGAGCCCCATGAATTGATTGTCGTTCATGCATCCTCCACCCACGAGTTTGGAGCCATGCGTAGTGATTGCTTAGTGCAATTCTCTATTCTCCACATTTTTCGAAGCCCCATGAATTGATTTGTCGTTCATGCATCCTCCACCAACGAGTTTGGAGCCACGCGTAGTGATTGCCTAGTGCAATTCTCCATTTCTCCAATGTGTTCTTCACCGTCAAGCGCGGAGCCTCCGGTGACTGGGAAATGTGATTTGTGTTGTTTTCCGGATCGGTTCTTTCGCCAAACATGTGCATATATGTATATTATGTTATTAGTGTTTGTTGTGGTTTGTGTTTGTTTTATGTTATGCAGAGAAAGAAGAAGGAGAGACGGAGATCGTCATGGACTAATTGCGGAAAGGGCGAAGGCGGACGAAATCAGCGTCTTATCTTTGCTTTCCTCTTATCTCCGATAAAAGGTAAGTAAAGAGGGGCAACTGTCATACCCTAATTTCGTCCGGGGATTATTACTTGATGACATGCAACCTTTGATTGGCCGCTTCGAGATACTTGGCACCCTTTGTTGCACAATATGTGAAGTCCCGAGACACACCGGAAATAAAAAAAAAGCATGGTTACGCGATCCGTGAAGTTTCGTAATGTGGCGGAAACCAAAAGGAGGTGTTGTTACGCAATCCGTGAGTTTTCGTAACTTCTTCGAAAGCTAAAAAAGAGTAAATACATGATCCGTAAGGATTCGTAACCTTACGGAAAGAAAATAAGTATCGTTACGAAATTCGTAAAGTTTCATAACATTACGAAAAAAGAATCGCCAAAAAAGTAAAGAGGGTGCATTTAGTAAAAAAGGGGGTGTAAATAGCAATCAGGCCCACTTGAGCCTTCCAGTTTCTTCCTCCAGAAGGCGGTTGCTTCTGGAGGAAGCAACCTTGCTCGCCTGGGCGAGCTTGGTGGCAAGCTCCTCCCCTATTTTGCTATAAATAGGGGGAGGAGTGAAGGGGAAAGGGGTTCAGCCTTCTTGGCACTTCGTATTCTCTGGAAATTGCTGAGGAAAATTGTTTTCGTGAAGAAAATCCAAGCCGAGGCGCTTCCATAATGTTTCCGTGGATAATTATGCGAAGATTTTCAACCGTTCTTCAACATTCATCGTTCGTTCTTCGTTTTCTTCGGTCTTCAACTAGTAAGTACCCCAAAACCGAGCTTTTCAATTCATTCTATGTACCCGTGGTGGTCCCCATTTGTTTCATGTATTTTTATTCTCGTTTTCATTTACTTTCCGTACCCCCTTTTAACGTGCTTCAGTCATCTATTTAAGTCATTTTTCGCCTAATCAAAAAATAAAATAAATTTTCACCGATCATTTGATTTGTAATATCCGTTAATTTCTCTTAAAATGAATTCCGATCGTTCGGTCGTGCCGTAACCATGTTGGAAATAAAAAAAAAGAAGTAGAATAATAATATAATAATAAAAAATAACCTTTTAGTAAATGAAGCGAAAAAATCAATCGGGCGTTTTCTCTTTGGGATTTCTCATTCTTAATCGAATTGACTAATAACTAAAGTGAAACTAAGGTTAAAATCAACTCGCCTAGTCAAGCTCGTCCACAAAAAGTCACTAAAAAAGGGTTTGAAAGTTTATCATCTCAGTTTTCCTTATCAAGTAAAATGGATCATTTTTAAGGTCCAACGCCTTAAAATGATCACCTTTTAAGTAAAAAGAATCGCTTGATTCACTCTTAAGAAATAACTACGTAGATCTAATTTCCTCTTCGATAGAGGGTACGTAGGAGCAAAAGCCCCGCTTTTGTCGACCTCAAAAAATAAAAAGAAATAAAGTTAAGGTAACACAATTTCCACAATTCTAAAAAATAGGTTGTTGTCTTTTGAGACAAATGTGAGATGTGCTAATACCTTCCTCAAACGTAAATACAACTTCCGAACTTAGAATTTTCGTTTTGACCGGTTTCCTTCGGTTTTTTCGACGTTTTCCACAAATAAACGTTGGTGGCGACTCCGTGCATCTTTCCTCCTTTGGAAAGCGCACCCGTGAGCCTCGCCTCGCACGCCCGCCAAAGGGCATGTTGCGACAATGACGTTCATAGAAAGGAGGTAAAAGTAATGTAAAAAAAGGGAAGCGTATCGGGTATAATTTGAGATAAAACACAGGGGGTTGCGAATGTAACAAAGATGTTAGGATAATTTCGTCTGCTCACATATTTCAATTGATATTAATTAACGACATTAAGAGAAGGATGATAAAAATGATATAAAAAAAATAAAGATACCAGAAACACAACGAGGATAATTTAGTCATTATATAAACGTCCATACTATTCCTCTAATTAAATTCTCAAGTCCACCTTTTGCTTTAGAAAAAAAATGAATACACTAATTATTGTCTTTTATTTCTACTCGATCGGCAACTAGTATTAACAAGAACTTAGACTTGAGAGCATATTCAATGCAAGACTGGGGCACAGTTAGGACGATTGCATATCTATTCACTATTAAAGAGCAATTAATTATGGCACTCACTATGGTTGGGGGTTGCTTAGATTGCAGCCGGTGGTGGACACGGTTGCACATGGGCATTAAATTTTAAATAGAAAAGTATTAATCTGGTGTAGGAGTAAAATTTGACCATGCATTTTTTTATTACAAATTTACAATTAACAAATATCACACTAATAGTTTAGTTGTGTGCAAATGGTTACCTGAATTCATTGTTTTATATTAATTGAAATCATTATTTAAAGATTGACATAAAAAATTATTATATTAAAATTAAGAAGAATAATAAAATATAAAACAACAATATAATAAATTTGTTGGTCAAAATATAATTATCTATATTTATGATTATCATTTCTCACAATAAAAGTACAGTATTCTCTTTTGATATGCTTCTTTCTTCAATAATTATATTAAATTTGACGATTTAACATACTCCTTTAATTATATATCATATGTTATTTAAAAAAAAGAAACATAATTTATAAATAAAAAAATTAGATGAGAATTATAATTAAAACACATTGTCAATTTTAATATAATAATTATATATAATAAAATATTCTTGATCTTACAATATTTTCGAATTTTATTTTGATAAGTGAAATGAAATAATTTAGTTTTTGTTAATGTAGTGTTGGAAGAAAATATTTCTGCTAAATAACTTTTTTTTTTTCTGGTAAGAAATCTAGAAGACAAAATTGAGGATTTAGGAAAGGATAACCTTTGTGATGTGGACACATGGCTGACTATCGTAAACACATTACAGCAGTGCGAAACCGAGTTTCCGGTCAATGGAAAAGACATCGTTGAAATCTGCAACCGAAGAAAGAGAGTAGAAAATCACACTCTATGCTCAACATTAAATATTGTAGAATGACTTGATTATTTATTAAGGTTATATTAAGTAAAATAAGTTAAAAAATAATTGAAAGTTAAAAAATTAATTAAAAACTGAAAAATTAATTTAATAGGTGAAAGTTAGAAGTTGATCATCGGAAAATAAAAATTAGTTTACTAAATTGAAATAACTTGAAAAATATAAAATAATAGTTAAATAATAAAATTATAAATCATGATTTATTTAAAAGAAAATGAATGAATATATTAAAGATAAATTAAAAAAAAATATAAAAATCATGATTTATTTTAGAAAAATAGAAAAAAGGAAATGATTAAATATATTGAAAAAAAAAAAATATATAAAATTTAGAAGTTAGAAACTAGTATTATAAAAAATATTAAAAACTACTAAAAAAACTTATTTATCAAATATTTAATTAAACTTTTCAACTATTAAAAAAAACTATAAACTATATGTTCGAGATATCTTACCGAATATAACCTAGCCTCTCACTTTATTTATTTAGTTTAATTCCATCTTACTATTAAAAAATATTTAATTTAATCTTTTCATTTTTTAAAAAATAATATAATTTAATCTCTTAATTTTTAAAAAATATATAATTTGATATTTTTTTTCCATCATAAATTCTAATGATGCTAGGTTCATTAGTAGGAAAATAATTAAATTATGTCATTTTAAAAAATTAAAAAGAATATTTTAAAAATTATGTGATCAAATAGAAATGCCTATTAGTAATAAGTCGAGAATTGAATAAAATAAGTAATAATGAGACCAGATAAATAATTAATTCTATTAGAATACAAGAGTATTACTATAAAGTATAATTAATCGTAAGATATAATGTTGAATATATTGATTTTCAATTGATAAAGAATACAAGAGTATATAGTATAAATTAATCCTAAGATATAATGTTGAATATATTAATTTTTAATTGATAAAATTTATATTCATAGTTTCTAATATATATATTTAGCCAATCCTAGTCGACGTAATTATTACGTTTGAAAGATTACTTTTATAGTCGGATTATTTTTAACTACTCATTTTAAATATAGATTTTTATTGTATGACGTGGATATAAATATATATATATATATATATATATATATATATATATATATATATATATTTAAATTGTAATTATTTACATTAAATATAAGCACGCCGCCGCCGCCGCCTGCGACTAGCCGCCATAGTTTATTTTTTATTTGTGCTATTCGTGTTAATGTTATTATGGATTTGTTGCTTTACACTATTCATGGCCAAATACAGTGTCTGTTTATTTTAAAATCTTATATGATTTTTAAATTTAAAGAAAAATGATTATACATTTAATATAATAATTTTTTTATAGAATCATTTAATTATAATTTATATATAATAAATTTATTAATTTTTAAAATAATTATTTTAAATAATTTAAACAATGTTATGTAATTAAATGATAATATCAAATTTAATATACTATCAATACATAAATGATAAAAATTTATGATAATTTTTTCCGGTAACATTTTAAATTGTCTACTTGCATTAATTTATACTACAAATCTTATATTAAAAAAAATGTAATATAATATGTGAAGTTAATTTTGTTTGTAAACCATAGTTAATCATAATTAATAAAGCAGTCTTTATCCAAGAGAGTGTATTTCCATCTTTCAATTTTTTCTCTTCACAAACTTTGATATGCATTGCCATGTCCATACGTAGTCAAAATCTGACCCCGGAAATGTTGAATGAGTGCTACGCTTGCATTTGTTTTATTTTTTTGATGGTATAAAGTAGTTTTGATGAAAGTGATGATTAATTTTTGGGGACTTTGAGTGTATTAAATATATTTTTGTGCTAACATCATTTATTCAATAATAAAAAACCAATCAAGATTTAAATTTTAAATTACTTAATTAAAAGACTTAAATTATTATCATCTGTATCAAATGTTGTGGGTGCAACTTGGTCAGCTCATCAAAGGCACTATTCTATTTTTAATTATTTTTTGGTTGAACATAAAATTGAGTAATTGACGACTCTGTCTCTTCTGCTAACTGTGGCATTGCCGTGGACATTTTCTTCTTAGCTAAATAAGATAAACACTTCCAATTTTGAGACTTTTCCTTCGCACCCTTTTGCATCTTTTAGTGTTTTTTCTTTATGAGTTTTGCTGGTTTTGGTCCAACAACATAGTGTTTTCATCATGGGAAACGCTTGTGCAAAAGGAAAACCAGTTGCTCATGTCTCTTCCTCCAATTTTTCTGGTTAGTTTCTCTTCATTTTAATCATCTTTATGGGGGGTCCTTTCTTTTATTTTTCTTTTTATTTTTTATTTTTCATGCCACTATGTGTGTTTCCCTTCAATTGTGCACTAATCATGCAACCTGGTTTAAGTTAGACTTTTTGCTGGCTATGTTATATGATGAGTGTTTTCACTTTTTCTCTTTAGTTTCTGAAGGTTATAACTGTTGCCCATGTATGTGTTGTTTAATCCTTTGTCTGAAAGATGAAGATTCTGAGGCTAATTTGCATTCAGGTTGCAAAGAACGTTGAACAATTTTGCATTTTTGGAGATACTTTTTACCTGGAAATAATTAAACTCACTTCCATTTGCTTTCTTGTCAAGAGTAAGGCATCATCAATGGATATCTGTTTATTAAATGTTTAGATGAAGTCAAGGGAAGTCAAACTTAAGACAAATTAGTGGAGCCATTTGTGTCAAACATTTCTGTGATATTGTTAAAGCTTGCAAATTATAAGCACTAGCATTGCCCCAGAACTTCTAATCATATTTGCCCAAGATTTCTTTGCTGATTTTAAAATTACAAGTTTCCTAGCACAGTTATGTTACAGGATTTTAGAAAGTTAATCTCAATAGTGGCATTGAACTTGCTTTTCTTCTAATTTCAGGAGGTAAGAAGCATGCAAGTAGGCCAAAGCAGTATTCAAATTCTTCTGAACAACTATCTGCTCCAATAACTTCAGAATTAAATGTTCCCAAATCCTTCTCCAGTAACCTAAAATCCTTCAGCTTGAATGATCTTAAAGAGGCCACTAAGAACTTCCGGCAAGAAAATTTAATTGGAGAGGGAGGATTCGGGCGCGTCTTCAAAGGATGGATCGATGAGAACACATATGGTCCCACCAAACCAGGCACTGGAATTGTAGTGGCCATTAAAAACCTAAAGCCAGAAAGCTTCCAAGGCCACAAGGAATGGCTTGTATGTGTAACAAGAATCATGAGCCAAAGCTTTCAATTTTTGGTCTTGCTTTCTTGCTACTGATGACTGATTTTACTATCTTTTTGCTGGCAGCAAGAAGTGAATTATCTTGGACAGCTTCAGCATGAAAATTTGGTGAAACTTATTGGCTATTGCTTGGAAGGTAAAAACAGGCTTCTGGTTTATGAGTTCATGCAAAAAGGAAGTTTGGAGAATCATTTATTCAGGAGTAAGTACATTTCACTCTAAGCATATTTGTTCTCTCAGATTTGCTTCTTCCCTTCTCTATCAGTTTCTGATATTTGAGTAGTTTTTGTACGGAGGGAAAGAGTATAATAAAGACTTTTTTAATTAATTACATGATTGTGTGTACACATTTCAGGGATAACTGCAAATGTTCTTTATGCTTTTCAAAGGATGAATATTGTGATTATTTATTTGGTTATGTGATTTTTATTCCCAACATTGATTTTGTTTTAAATATTTTAGAAGGCTTAATGTCACTTTCGATCCATTATGTTTCGCAGTTGTTTCTCACTGGTACATTAAGTTTAAAAAGTGTCATTCTGGTCCTTCAAATTTTTACAATGCTGCATTTTAAAAATTTAAAGTACCAAAATGAGGCATTTTAAAAACTTAAAGGACCAGAGTGAACCATTTTAAACTTAATGTACCAGAGTGAAACAACTATGAAACATAATTAACCAAAAGTGACATTAAGCTATTTTAGAATACTAATTTGAACAGAACCATGATTGCTATTTATTCATCATATTCATACCTAAAGTTTTTTTTTTTTTTCTGTTTCTGCAGAAGGTGTTCAACCTATGGCTTGGGTTACAAGGGTCAACATTGCAATTGGTGTAGCAAGAGGATTAACACTCTTACATTCCCTGGATCAAAATGTTATCTTTCGTGATTTAAAGGCTTCCAACATCCTACTTGATTCGGTATGTGACATTAAAAGTTTGGTTTGTCATTTTGTAACAACTAGTTCATGTGTGAATTTCCATTCTGAAAGAGTAGCCTAATGTATATGCAGGACTTCAATGCAAAGCTTTCAGATTTCGGCTTGGCAAGAGACGGTCCCACTGGAGATAATACTCACGTTTCAACTAGAGTTTTAGGAACTCAAGGGTATGCTGCACCAGAGTATGTTGCTACAGGTATAGTTCCTTTGTCTTGATCAAAGTGTTGAGATCTAAATTTAGCCCCAACTAGTTGTTTTTTAGTTAAAATTGTTTCCAATATATCTTTCTATTGTTTTGACTTATGTTTTTCTTCTAGATACTAATTCATAAAAAAAATTCCATAATTCACTTGGATGTCATTTATTTATTCTCCTTTTACTTCTAGTTGTTCTGTTCCAGGAAGAAAAAATAATACTAGTAATAAACTAGGTTGTTCCATGCTTCTTGTTAACATTATCACCTAGGTATGCTGGTAGCTTAAAACTGCCACAGAAATCATTTTCAGAATTGCTGGTTATGCAGTTTAACTGAAATATATAGGAACTGGAAGAGCATATTTGCTATACAATTCCAAAATATTCATGAACCAACTATGCTGAAAGCTTAAACTGTTCGGTTTCACACATGAATATTGTTACATATCTAACATGGCCCTTCATGTCCTTGGGCTTAAAGTGTGTGTAGGATGTGTTAGAAATGCAAGGGGGGTAAAACATCCGAGAGATCTCCATTAATAGGCATGAGTCAACCACATAAATGAATTTGACATTATATCTAACCCAATGCCTTAAAACATTAGGTATGAGTCCTTTGTATTTATATGTTGCTCAAAATGTGTTCATCTCTGTCTAATGTGAGACTTATTCCTCACACTTACATTCCAACAAATGCACAGCCCCACCCACCTTGTGCAGAAATTAAATCTTCTATTAAAAGAATGGCGACAGCAAGTATTGAATTGTTGACCACTTAGTCATAGAGACTTTGATATTATGCCATGAAACAACTACATCAAAAGCTTAACCTGTTAGGTGAAAGACACATGAAAGGTTTTATAGAATAACTCTAGCAAAATTGTTCTGGTATCCTTTTAGTAACTCTAATTGAACCTCTTATCAGTTCAATCACAAGTTTAGTTTCGACTTTTGTAATCCACCAGAGCAGGCAATAGTTTTTTTTATCCATAGGAATTGAACACAGTACCAAGAGGTTTACAACACTCACACACTGCTCAACTAGAATAGGCAATAGTTTTTTTTATCTGTAGGAATTGAACACAGTACCAGGAGGTTTACAACAATCACACAAACTGCTCAATCAGAACAGGCAATAGTAGTTCTATTACTTATAGATTTCCATTTGCAATTATGTCATGTGCATATATATATATATAATATATTAATAAAAAAAAATTATCATCTATTTGCTTATCTCTAAGTTGGATTTCAAATGAACAACAGGTCATTTGACCCCAAGGAGTGATGTATACAGCTATGGTGTAGTCTTGTTAGAGTTACTAACTGGAAGGCGCGCGGTGGAAGACGATAGACCTGGATTTTCAGAGGAAACCCTGGTGGATTGGGCAAAGCCATTCTTGAGTGATAACAGAAGAGTTTTGAGAATAATGGATACAAAGTTGGGGGGTCAATACTCCAAGAAAGGAGCACAAGCTGCAGCTGCACTTGCATTGCAGTGCCTCAACATAGACCCAAAATTTAGACCACCTATGGTGGAAGTTCTAGCAGCATTGGAAGCACTTAATTCCTCAAATTCATTTACAAGGACACCAAAACATGAGAGTCATGCAACCAAACAATCTGGTGGCCCTTCACAAAAGTAAAATGGAAATGCAAAGTATATATGAGCTACTTACTTGGCTTGTTCTCATTCACTTTTTGGGTGAATACTTCTATATCCATCCATAAAGATAAGAACAAAAGAATACTATATATGTTATACCAACAAATGATTTGTTCTTTCATTTCTTTGCCTATGAAGAATTGCCATCTTTGCAGGTTACTGAATGTACAGTATTATTACATTGTGATAGCAGCTATAGACCCTTATTACATTGTATGATTTTTTTTAGCTTTTAGGATGGCTATTGTTACATATACAAATTTTGAAAAAAAATAATATTAAAAGTTAATAATGGATATGTTTAAGTGGGTATTTATCTTCTTAAGATATATCTGCTTTAGCTAGCTTTACGCTTCAAAGTTTGGACTAATTGTATATCAATCTTTAGGAATACTAATTATTGTGTATGGAAGAGTGACAACTAGCAACTCAAAATCACAACATAACGAGGTTTTTGTATCCATTGTAGTTATTTTAAAACTCTTAATTCAAATTATTTCATCATTTAATTTATTATTGAATATTTTTTTTCTTAAACGGTCTATATCTTGTATACTTTTCTTTTTTTTAGAGAATCTTGCATACTTTTCTTAAATGGTGTATATCTTACACTATTGAAGTATTGTTTACATTAAGCAGGAAATTGGACCTAAACTTAACGGGATTTAAAAAAAAAATCCACGATGGAAGGAGTATAACCCACCCACTATATTAATGAGTTTGGGTCCGAGTATTGACACGAGTGCAGAAGGAATACTTTAAATATCAAACCAGACTCAAACTTGCACATATTTAATATATTACTTTTAAAATAAAAAATTACCCACACACAGATCAAAGAAATTTTCCAAGGAATTAAACTCTTAACAAGTTTAAGTAACTAAACTATCTATCAACTATGTTAAATTGTATTAATAAAAGAAAATAATCTTATACTTATATTCCTACATCTTTACTGTCATAACTAACAAATTTCATTTTAATAACTTAATCTTTTTTTGTTCAAGCATTGACAAATTTCATTTTAATAACTTAATCTTTTGTTGTTCAAGCATTGACACATTTTCTACTTGTGTGTGCTTTTGGAGTGCGAGACACGTATGTCATCACGTTTCACTTGCTATATAATTTCTAATGATCCTTAAGCCATGTGTGGTTAGTGGTAACTACCCTTTCAAGTTATCCTCAACGTCATGCTTTTGTTGATATACAACTTCTGATGTTTGTACATTGACGCAAAAAATATGATTGTCTTTTTGGCTTCTGAATAACTCTCCTTTTAGTAGTCTTGCTTATGATAGTAGAAACTATGTCATAGAAAGCTTCCATTGTAGGCCTAATCTTTCACACATGTGCTATGAATTTGAATATGTCATGTAAGAACACTCCAAGCATCCATTAGTAACTAAGTTTAGTCACTTTGGTTTTGATTCATGGTGGTTTGTCATCATTAAAAGATTTAACTTCTAGAGGACTTTGTCTCAGCATAAATGATTGTAAGGTCATTTGTGTGTTGGTTTAGAGGAGGAGGAGGGATCACTCCATACACCTTTTGTTTTCTAGAGATAGATGGAAAAGAGGGATTCGTCATGGATGTGCATATGGATTGACACTGCCAATGGTGCTTGGTCCCACAACATTTATATGGAGCATGGCATTTTTGTGGGATGGGTTAGAGTTGGTTTCATGATGGTAGTGTATAGATTGTTTCCTCGCCCGATTTATCTTCAATTTTCCATGAATTTATATTAGGATGAGGCACCTAGTTACCATTGTGATATAGACACACCTCCTTCATCACCTAGGAGTTCTTTTGGGGATTATGAGATGATTGAAGCTGAATATGCAAACATATCATGTCCTTCGTATCTTCATCATCATCTGTTTGTTATGTTTGTGTGACACATTAGAGGATGAGGATACTAAAGAGGACCTAATACTGGAAGACTCTAAAGAAGATCCCGAGGAAGATCTAGAAGAAGATCTTAAGCACGACCCCGAGGAGGATCCTTCTAAGGGTTCCCCTTAGGATAACCTTAGGGTTTAGATGTACAATATTAGTCTATGACGTAAACTGTACTTGGATAGCTACTTTAACACTACTGAAAAAATGACATTTAAGATCTTTTAACGACAATAGACATGGGAACAAAACCCGTAGTTGTGGGTATCAACCCGAACCCAACTCGACTTTGATGGGGAATACCCGAGTTGACTGGATACGGGTTCAGGTTCGGGTTTTACTCGATAAACAAAAGCAGGAACGGGTACGGGTTTGGGATTACTGATATTTGCCTCTACCTCGACCCCAAACCCGATCAGCCACTTAAGAAATAACATAAAAAAAAAGTAAAAACCCTACATATATATATTAGAAACATAATTCTTAAAACCTAAACCTTCCTCACTCTAAAATTTGCGGCATTGTGCTTCCTGAGGCTAAGCCTTCCTCACTCGTCTCTCTACCTCTCTCACTCTAAAATCGTTGTCCCTTCCATCACTGGTGCGTCAAAGGTCGAAGCCTCCCTTCTGTTCTCAGTCACCATCACGACGAAGTCCTCCTTTCTGTCACCGGTGCGACTGATATGTGCCAAATTTGAGTTGTTTTTGGGATTAAATTGTTAGCACTTATCCTTTGATTGTAATAGTTTTGTTCCAAACTACCATTGAATCTAGATGTTTATATATATTGTATAGTTACTAATATTGTTGCTTGAATATGAAAGATTCATCGATGATTCTATAGGTTTTTCATGGTTTTTTGATGAATCCAGAAACAAAGCTTTAAGGAAGGTCAAAACGGTCATTTCATGGAGATTTTTGGCCTTAAATTCGCCTAGGCTAGCATCTAGCTCGCTTGGGCTAAAGAGGAAACTTCACCTATAAGCGAGCCACTAGCCTGGGCGAACTGATTACTTCAGGCTTAAGTCACAAACTCGCCTGGGCGAGTTTCCCCTGCACTAGATGGATTTTCTTATAAATAGCCATGTAGGGGAAGAGAAATAATTCATTCAGCAACAACAAAATCAATAGAAAAATGTAGAAGAAGAGGAAAAGTGGAGCTGAGGCTGGAGAGTTGTGATCGTGGATCACTTCTTTCATCATTTCTCTTGTTAGGCTTGTGCTCTGGACAATGATCGGTTAGTTTTTCTTAACGATTAGATATAATCTTTATACCCTTATCTATCCCTTTTGATATTGTATATGTA
Organism: Glycine max; assembly: GCF_000004515.6. Classification (NCBI taxonomy): domain Eukaryota; kingdom Viridiplantae; phylum Streptophyta; class Magnoliopsida; order Fabales; family Fabaceae; genus Glycine; species Glycine max. The sequence goes on along the minus strand of NC_038256.2, from coordinate 9,155,739 downwards.
TTAATCTTTTCTACTCATTATTGGTAATTTCATTATACTTGTAATGCTTGATTCTATTTGATCACTAGTGTCATGAAATTGGATTCTAAGTGAGACTAGAAAGTAATCTTAGATTTTGAACTGAATGATTTTACTCTTTATGTTACGTTGCTAAGAATAGAGCATAACATTTTGATTCCAAAAACATGAGAATATAATTGTAATGTTGGGATATTTACTGCATATGCGAGGGATCAATATTTAGTAAATATTCTTAGGTTCTAAGTGCGATGAATCGATTTGGGATAACTATGTGTGCATTAGTAATGTTAGAAAATGATTTATACATGTTAATCTTATTAGGCTACTAAGGGTATGAATGATGAAATCCAATCCTATGTTTTCTTGAATTAATTTAAATTGTTTTCGCAATTTCCATATTTTCGACGCACTAAATTTCGTATTCCGTATTTCCGTTATTTCCATAAATTCATTATTTTCACTATTCTTTTACTTTCAGTTATCTTTAGTTAGTTAAAACAAAACCAATTGACTTTCGATTGAATTTGGACATAACTATTAAACTGATAATCTTTATTTGAATGAATTAAGTAACTCAAGTCCCTGTGGAGATGAACTCTTTTATAAATGTGAAACCTACAACGACAATTGGTACGCTTGCCAAAAGTCTTAACAAGTTTCTGGCACCGTTGCTGGGGACCTGAGTCATCCATTTAGTTCTTTCGGATTTAAACGTTCAGTTTGATATGCTAATTTCCTTTGTAAATTTCTTTTGATTTTTGCATAAATTTCCTATCTTATTTTTTCTTTCCTTTGTACTTATTGCTTTCATTTTAAAAAACTTGAATAAATTTTCTCTTACTTTTATTTTTCACTAACCTTGGTGCTTACGGGTTATTGTAGTATGTTCTTTTTTCCTTTAGCGAGGTAAAGCGCCAGTGGATTCAACGATGTTTGATCTAGAAATTATCAAGACTGAAAGGAAGAATAGGAAGAAAAAGAAACAAGCAACTCCTAAAACACTGGGTTTGTCTTTTTCTTCTGATTATCTTTCAACTGATAAGCCACTTGTAGAAAATAACATGGCTAAAAGAGGAGAAGGAAATATACCACCAAGGAGGACGTTGGGTGACTATGCTTATCAACAAGGACCAAAACATTACAATAGCATAGTCATTCCTTCTTTCAACAATAAGGTCATGGAATTAAAGCCAGCACTGCTTAGTCTAATTGGCTTACATCCCTTTGGTGGGATGGATCATAAGGATCCATACACACATTTGTCTACCTTCATGGAACTATGCAGTACTATGGGAGCTTCTGATAAAGATGCTAAAGCTGCCTACCTCAGAGCGTTTCCATTTTCATTAGCAGGTAAGGTAAAAACATGGCTCCAATCACATCCAAATAAAAGCGTCAACACTTGGGAAGAGGTGGAGGAGAAATTCATAGCAATGTTCTTTCCTCCTTCAAGATTTATCAGTGCAAAATCCGCCATCGTGACTTTCTCCCAAGGATCTAATGAACCTTTCTATGAGACATGGGAAAGATTCAAAGCTTTGTTGCAAACGTGCCCAAACCATAACTTTAATGATGCTGCATAGCTGCATATCTTCTATAGTGATTTGAAACCTCAAACCAAGATGATCCTTGATGCCTCAGCTGGAGGCACTATGCTGTCCAAGAGTCCAGAGGAAGGCATAGTAATCATTGACTCCATAGCAGCCAATGATTATCAAAGTCATTCACGATGGAGCTCCGACTCAAAGAAAAGGTATAATGGAACTGGACACTCAAAATGCAATTCTAGCACAAAATAAACTCTTGACTCAACAATTAAGGCCTTAACAAAGCATATTGGCCAACTTCCTCAGCAATATTACCAAGGTGGACCACCGAAAACACAACAAACTCACCAAGTTCAACAAATTTTGAGATGTGATTTTTTGGAGGTAACCATCAAAATGGCCGTTGTTTAGCATCCGGTGATGGACAACAAGAAGAGGAGATCCATTATTTGTAGAACCAACCATACCTCAACAAAACTTTGAAGGAAGCTACCAAGGCTATAGGGATGGCTCTGGTTCAAATCAGCCTTATGGATGGAGACCACATAATAATGCATACTCTGGTCTAAATAACACTTCTTCTTCAGGTCCTTCTAACAACTCTTATGGAGGTTCTTCAAATAAGGTTCCACAACAACAACAAGCTCAACTAGACAGATTGTCCAAGATGGAAGATACCTTAAACCAATTTATGCAGGTATCCATCTTAAACCAAAAGAACACTGATGCTTCTATTAAAAATCTAGAGGTTCAGGTGGGACAACTGGAGAAACAAATGTATGAGCACGAAAGTGGATCCTTCTCAGCAACCATAGAGGTCAACCCAAGAGAACAGTGTAAGGCAGTTACAACTAGGAGGGGGACAGTGGTTGGTTTGAAGGAAAAAAATGAGTTTAGTGAGAACAAGACAAATGAAGGAGTTGAGAAAACAAGTGATGAAAAAGAAGTAGTTGAAAAAAAGCAAAAAAATGAATTATTAGCTAAAGAGAAGGAAGTAGAGAAGCAAAAATTGCCAGCATCTAACAAAGGAAAATTTGTACTTGATCATCTGCCAATTGAACATCTTCCTTATCCAAACACACCATCAAAAAAGGATAAGGAAAAGCAGTACTCACATTTTTTAGATATCTTTAAAAAAACTATAGATTAACATTCCCTTTTCAGAAGCATTAAAGCAAATGCCAACATATGCCAAATTCATGAAAGAATTGATTACAAAGAAAAGGAGAATCACAGATGATGAAACAATAGAGCTGGAAGCAGGATGCAGTGCAATCATCCAAAAATCTATTTCGGAAAAATCACGAGATCCCGATAGTTTCACAATTCTTGTGACTATTGGGAAATTATCGGTGGGCAGGGTACTTATTGATTTAGGTGCAAGAATCAACCTCATGCTCTTATCCATGATCAAATGCATCAGAGAAGTTGAAATTAGACCCACAAGGATGGCATTGCAACTAGTTGACAGAACTATCAAGCATCCTTATGGTATTATTGAAGATGTGTTAGTAAAAGTCAACAAATTTCTCTTTCCAGCCGACTTCGTGGTGATGGACATGGATGAAGACAATGAATTTCCATTAATTCTTGGCAGACCTTTTATGAAGACTGTCAAAATAATGATTGATGTAGATGATGAAAAACTCACTGTTAGAGTCCAAAGTGAGGAAGTCCAATTTAATGTCTTCAAGGCCATGAAGCACCCAAAAGATAAAGGGGAGTGTTTTCGAATGGATGTCTTGGATGAGATAATTTTTTACTCTAAAAAGTATACTCAAAGAAAAGATGGGTTAGAAAAAACATTGACTGAAGCGTTTAAGGAGATAAGTGAAGTTGAAGCAAAGAAAAATTTAGAATGTCTCCAACATCTAGATGCCTTCAGAGAAAGTCCTTACAACCAATCTCTCTTTGAAGAAATAAAAGGAGAGAAGCCAAAGAAAGAATCAAAAGAATTGAAAGCCTTACCTCCACACTTGAAATATGTTTTTCTTGCAGATAATTCATAGAAACCAGTCATCCTCAATTCAAATCTCTCTGAAAAAGAAGGAGAAAGATTGGTGGAAATTTTGCAAGACAACATAGGAGCAATTGGCTGGACCTTATCATACCTCACATGTATTAGTCCTTCTTATTGTATGCATAGAATTTCTATGGAAGAGGATTATAAACCTGTAGCTTAGCCACAAAGACGCCTCAACCCAACAATGAAAGAAGTGGTAAGAAAAGAGGTAGTCAAACTATTAGAAGCAGGAATGATATATCCTATATTTGATAGCCAGTGGGTAAGTCCAGTACAAGTAGTTCCTAAAAAGAGGGGAATGACTGTTATAAAAATGAAAAAAAAAATGAGCTGATACCAAACTCATACTATTACGAGTTGGAGAATGTGTACTGATTACAGGAAGCTCAACAAAGCCACCAGAAAAGATCATTTTCCATTACCATTTATGGATTAGATGCTGGAGAAGCTAGCAGGGCAACAATATTATTGCTTTCTTGACAAATGTTCAGGATATAATCAAATCATTGTTGATCTTGAACATCAAGAAAAGACAACCTTTACCTGCCCCTTCGATGTTTTTGCTTACAGAAAGATGTCCTTCGGTCTGTGTAACGCTTTTGCAACATTCCAACGGTGCGTGCTTTCTATTTTTTCTGATCTCATAGAAAAAAGTATTAAAGTATTTATGGACGACTTTTCTATTTTTGGCTCTTCTTTTGATAAATGTCTGTCTAATCTTAACATTGTACTAAAGTGCTGTGTTGAAATAAACCTGGTAGTCAACTGGGAGAAATGTCACTTCATGGTGACTGAAGGCATTGTGCTAGGTCATAAAATCTCAGTGCATGGCATTAAGGTCAACAAAGCTAAAGTGGAAGTCATTGAAAAATTATCACCACCAACAAATGCCAAAGGCATCAGAAGTTTTCTGGGACAAGCCAGATTCTATAGGCGTTTTATCAAAGATTTTAAAAAATTGCCAAACCTTTGAGCAATCTTCTAAATAAAGAAGTTTTATTTCATTTTGATAAATCATGTCATGAAGTTTTTCATACTTTGAAACAGAAACTAACCTTTGCTCCCATAATCATTGCTCCAAATTGGGCACTAGATTTTGAAATAATGTGTGATGCAAGTGATTATGCAGTTGAAGTAGTTCTGGGTCAAAGAAAAAATAAATTTTTTCATGTCATACACTATGCAAGCAAGGTTTTAAATGAAGCTCAAATAAATTATGCCATAACTGAGAAAGAATTGCTTGCAATAGTATATGCTTTGGAAAAATTTAGATTTTATTTGATAGGATCTAAAATTATGGTTTTTACTGATCATGTTGCTATAAGATATCTATTAGTTAAAGCTGATTCTAAACCCTGACTTATCCGATGGATTCTATTGTTGTAGGAGTTTGACTTAGAGATCAAGGATAAAAAAGGAAGTCAAAATTATGTAGCTGATCATTTGTCTAGACTGACCATTGATGAGGTGACCACACAAGAATCGAAGATTCAAGAAGAGTTTCCTGACGAAAAGATATTCAACATTTCAATGAGGCCACGGTTTGCTGAGATGGCTAATTTTAAAGCAGTTGGTGCACTCCTTGATGATCTAACCTGGCACTAAAAGAAGAAGTTTTTTAGGGATGCTAAACATTTTGTGTGGGATGATCCTTATCTGTTTAAAGTTGAAGCGGGAAATCTCTTGCGAAGGTGTGTAACTTAGAAGGAGGTAAGAAACATACTGTGGCATTGCCATAGTTCACTTTATGGAGGCTATTATAATGGAGAGAGGAGTGTTGTCAAGGTTCTCCAATCAGGTTTTTATTGGCCTACCTTGTGCAAAGATGCTCATAATTATGTCCAAAGGTGTGACAAATGTCAAATAATAGGTGGACTCTCTAGAAGGAATGAAATGCCACTACAAAGTATTCTAGAAGTCAAAGCTTTTGACTGTTGGGGGATAGATTTCATAGGTCCATTTCCTTCATCTTACTCATATGAATATATTTTATTGGTTGTGGACTATGTAATAAAATGGGTGGAAGCACTAGCGGTACAACATGCAGATGCAAAAACTATTATTCACTTCCTAAAAAATAATATCTTCTCAAGGTTTGGCACAACCAGGGTACTAATAAGTGACGGAGGATCTCATTTTTGTAATACACAACTAACAAAAGTCCTCCAACACTACAGTGTCAAACACAAGGTAGCCTCACCTTACCACCCTCAGACCAATGGGAAAGCTGAAGTTTCTAATAGGGAAGTTAAGAAAATTCTAGAAAAAATAGTTGCTCAATCAAGGAAGGATTGGTCCCTGAAACTAGATTAAGATTTGTGGCCATACAGAATAGCCTATAAAGCCCCCACAGGACTTATGTCTTTCCAGTTGGTCTATGGAAAATCTTGTCACCTACCTGTCGAGTTGGAACATAAAGCTTTTTGGGCATTAAAATTTCATAACTTCAACTCAGATACAACTGGTGAACATAGGAAGCTCCAACTCCATGAATTGGAGGAACTGAGGGTTCAAGCTTATGAGAATTCCAAGCTTTATAAGCAAAAAGTAAAAATTTATCATGACAAAAAGCTATCAAAAAGGAATTTTCCACCTGGTCAATAGGTATTGTTATTTAATTCTCGATTAAGATTGTTTCCAGGTAAGATGAAATCCAAGTGGTTTGGACCATTCATCATCAAAGAATTTATGCCACATGAAGCAGTGATACTAGAGGATCCAACCACCAAAAGGACATGGACTATGAATGGTAGTAGGATCAAACACTACCTAGGTGGAGATTTTGAGAGGATAATCATTGTTGTCCATCTACAAGAGACTTGAACCACAACAAAGATGTTCAGCTAGAAAGACGTTAAAGAAGCGCTCCTAGGAGGCAACCTAGTATTTCTAAACCTTACTTTTTAATTTTCTTTTTGTTAAATTTCATATTTGTGTTATTTAAATATTTTTTGTTTAAAATTATGTCTAAATTTATTTTAGGATTACTTTTTCATAAAAAAAACACTTATTAAAAAAAAATCAGACCCTTTAACTCGCCTGGGCGAGGGAACCACTCGCCTAGGCGAGTAAACATCTGTGAGAAACAATAAGAAGGGGGTGAAATCAGATTTCACCCCCCAATTCACAAGCTCACAACTTCTTCATTTTAAAAACATGAAACCTAACTCTTCAACAGCCAACAATTCATCTAAAGTGCCATCATTTCTTCAAATGTTTTTGCATTTCACTCTGTTTCACCCAAGTAAGAATCATCTCCTGTTTAAAATTTCGTAAATTCTTTTTGTGTGTTGATGATTTGTGCTTTCCTTTTTCAACAAAAATGAAATTTCAATGTTGGATGATTGGCTGATTAAATTGTTTAAAATTGTGTTGTTTTGAATCATAATAGACACACCCTTGTTGTTCTACTTGTTGCGTTTTTTTATTATGCTCAAACCTTCATTTAGACATGCCTCAACATGTGTATACCAAGTGTTTGATAAAATGCCACAATGGCTGGACTATGTTTTCTTTTAAAAATTTTGAATGTTAAACATGTTTAGTCATTAATTTAGGTGTGATATAAACTCAAATTGATAACTTAGATAGGGCTATGAATTGAATTGAGAAAAAAATTATCCTATGTCATTACATGAGTTGTTAGTGGGCAAATAAACTTGTTGGGTATAAATGACCACCATTTTCTTGATTAAAGTGGAGCATTTGGGTGAATTGAATTTGTGTTTAATGTTGTTTTGGATTGAACTAGTACACAAATTAACTTCTTGGTTGCTAACAGAAATTGACCAATGGCTAGCTATTCTTTGAAAAATAAAATTTTGCTAAAATTCTAGTTCAATTTGTGTCTTTGTCACAAATGGCCCCAAAGAAACTCCCTTCTAAGAGAGCTAGGAAGACCGCTACAGGAGAAGGATCTAGTACAGCTCCACCTGTAGAAATCGAATTTAATGGATGCCGCTTTCGAAGTGAGGAACACTAGTGCCACTTTGAAGTGATTAAAGATTGGTCTTTTCTCAAAGAAAGACGGGTCCAATTAGCTAAGGGTAAGTATATGTAATTTCAAACAAAAATTGCTAGGAGGCACTGGACATAACTGGCACGACCCATGACTAAATATGATCCTGAAATTGTCATGGAGTTTTATGAAAATGCCAGGCCTACTGAGGAAGGAATTATGGATAAGCGCTCCAAAGTGCGGGGCCAATGGATTCCTTATGAGGAAGGACAACAATGCGAATACACTGAGAGAAGAAGTCAATTTACAGGTTTGGATGAAGAGGCTATAGGTCAGCTACTTTGCTTCCTAGGACATGATTTTGTATGAAGCATAGCAAGGAAGCGGTTTCAAATCTTGCGCACGAACATGACAACTCTGACTCAAATCTAGATGACTCTTCTTCTCAGTAACATCCTTCCAAGTGACCACAACTCTGATCTTTCACTACCTAAATGTCAGCTGGTCTACAACATTATGACGCATATTAGTGTTTATGTGGCACAACTCATTTCAGTTTCTATCCATCAATTTGTTGGTATTGACCTCCTAGGCACCCAGTGGACCCAGAAAAGTCCAACTGGGCACTGGGATTTACAGCCTTAATCATAGGCCTCTACCAGTTCTACGGAGTAACAAGACATTTATTGAAAAATATTGCATGCCAAGACAGGTACAACAACCAGGACACGATCAGCAACATCAGCAAGCAGCAGATGCACCACCACCACCTCCGCACTAGCCACCATCCTTGGAGTCCATCTCAGCCCACTTGCAGAAGATGGAGCTCCAAATGCACACATACATGCGTCATTTGGCTAATCAGTAGGCAACAAATCATTGAGGCCAGATGCAGTTGAATGACAGTTTCTACCATTATACACTGCATTAGCATCGCCAGGATCCTAACCCTTACCCTTGGCCTACTTCTAAGTAGTTTAGAGCCACTATTGCATGGCCTGGAGACAGACCTAATTTTCAAGAGGAGGCAGGACCTGCAAATGCTCAAGGAGCTGCCCAAGGAGATGGAGGAAGAGCTGAGGATGATGAAGACATGGCAGACTTAGTTGATTATTTAATTGGAGGAGGAGACTGAGCGCCTCAGCCATGATTTTCAAAAACTCGTGAACTTGTCTTTATTTATTTATCGTTTCGTATTAAAATTCTGCACTTTATTACCTTATTTTATTTACGCGAGTTATTTTGATTTATTTACGCGTACTTTGATATTCTTTTAGTATAGTTATAGATTATAAATTTTTGGGACTTAAATAGATAGTTTTTCTTGAATATAACATGCTTTGGAAAGAATCAACAACCGGTATTTTTGAAACTTATTTTTGGATCAAAACACAACAAATGAATTTCTTTTGAAAGCATTTGAGAATGAAAAACAATGAAGGTCTTTCCCAAAAACCAAATGAACTCAGATATTTTTGCATAGACTTGATAAAAGAACAAATTTCGAAACACTGATTTGATTTGAATGTGGAAACATGCCTTAAGCTTTAGTGATTGTGTGCAACCACAGATTTTATATTGAGTGTCCTCATTGATATGTTCTATAATCAACTTTGCATGAATTTCTAATTGTCATAACATATGATTTATGAATATGATCTAGGCCTTCTTTCTTTCTTTACATCTTAAGCCGCTGGCCAAGCAACTATCCCAATGTAATTATTTATCATTTGCAAGCCCTTTGAGCCAAACACTTGATATTTTGTTGGAACACTAACCTAAGATAAAAATTTCTTGCCTTACCTTAGGTTAGGAGAGCAGCGGTGTTTTGTTGGGGATTCTATCATTTGGTGGCTAATGTAATGTAAATACTCTGTTCTTAATACGGGTATTAAGGGAAAACAGAAAAGAAAAGAAAAATAGAAAAGAAAAGAAAAGAAGAATAAAAAGGAAAAGGAAAAGGAAAAACAAGTTTTGTATGAATAAATAAAAAGTCTGAACCATATACATTTTATCAGAGTGGTTGTAAATATTTGAATAAAAAGAAGTGATAACTTGGTTTAAATGAAAAAGAATAGGAACTGATCATTCATTTAAGTTACCAACTAGATTTCTATATCTGCCCTCCAATTCTCAAAGTGTGTTGAATATCTAGGAAAACCAAGATTCCTTTAAGGCCAGACTCAACCTTAAAAAGACCTATTGATCCATGATGATTATGCACATTATCTTTGATTTGATGGGAAATGACTTGCAAAAATTGATTTATGACATATCAGTGATTGGAATTGAGATGAAACGCTTGTCTATGTGAGAATTATACAACTTTGACGAGGTTTTCCTCTGTTTGAATGAATCTAGTGTTTCCTCTGATGCTCTGTAGAAAAAAAATGCAAAATTATATCTTAATCTCATTTTTGGTTTTGTGATTCCATCTTTGTGCTTTCCTTTCTCATTGTTGCATTTTGAAAAATATTGTTCTGATCAGTTTCTAGATTGATTCTTTACAATAATTTAATAAGCATACTTATACTATTTTTATTTACCATTGCTTGAGGACAAGCAAGATTCTAGGTTGGAGGGAGTTGATAAGTGCCAAATTTGAGATGTTTTTGGGATTAAATTGTTAGCACTTATCCTTTGATTGTAATAGTTTTCTTCCAAACTACCATTGAATCTAGATGTTTATATATATATATATATATATATATATATATATATATATATATATATATATATATATATATATATATATATATATATATATATATATATATATATATTATAGTTACTAATATTGTTGCTTAAATATGAAATATTCATCCATGATTTTGTAAGTTTTTTATGGTTGTTTGTTGAATCCAGAAACAAATCTTTAAGGAAGGGCAAAACAGTCATTTCAAGGAGATTTATTGCCTTAAGGGTATGAACAATGAAATTCAATCCTATGTTTTCTTGAATTAATTTAAATTGTTTTCTTAATTTCCGTATTTTCGACACACTAAATTTCGTATTTCATATTTTCGTTATTTCTGTAAATTCGTTATTTTTACTATTCTTTTACTTTCAATTATCTTTAGTTGGTTAAAACAAAACCAAATGACATTCGACTAAATTTGTACATAACTATTAAATTGATAACCTTTATCCAAATGAATTAAGTAACTCAAGTTCCTATAGAGACAAACTCTTTTATAAATGTGAAACCTACAACAACAATTTGAACGTTTGCCAAAAGTCTTAACAGGGACAAAGTTCTCTCAGTCGAAGGTCATTCTCAAAGCTATTATGTTCCTTTCAAGTTTTCTTACTTTATTTTATTTTCTTCTCATATCTCAACCAATTACATTCATATAATATATCAGATTCTTCATTTTACTAAAAAAGGAAAATAAGAAGTATATAAATATGAATTTTTTTCCAAACAGGGATAACAGGGACAAGCAATAGTCACAAGTAAAAGAGCACTGCAAGTTGTAGATCAAGTTGCACAATGATTTAATGGGGGTAATAGATTCTTATGAAGAGTCACTAGTAAGGCATTTTTATTTGGGGGGTGGGGGGACAAAATCTTCACACCCTCTTTGCTTAACTTTGTTGCTTTCATTATTAATTGACAACAATAATAATAAGGATGACACTATTTTTATTGGAAATCAATGTAGAGTCTGGGAAATGGGGAATCAAATTTTCTCCTTTTTTATAAAGAAAAATACTCTTTATTAATTTTAGAAAGCAAGATAACATAAACAAGGTTGTGAAGTAAACATTTTACAATATAAAACTATACAAAAAGAAAAAGATCAAACTTTAAAACTTGAAACCAAGGGATTATTTGGATGATGTTCTAAAAGTCAGCGAGCATTCAAGGAAGATTAAGAAACATTTTAAAGAATATTAGTTGATTAGTTAAGTTTATTTGAGTATTGAAGCTACTAATTAAAATGTGCTGTGAGATGAAAAGTTGGTGAAATTTGAAGTATTAAGACTGTTAACTATTGACAAAGAATAGATAATATTGATGTTATCCCAAGATGCATCCGAGATACAATTTTTTTTTTGAACAAAACAAACTAAACCAATAAATATGTGTTTGTTCTATTTTATTATACTTCCCTAGCAACATTTGAACATAAATATACAACCAATTGGAGAGAAAGAAATGTCCATGATCTGTTCAAATGCACAGATAAATATACAACCAACTTATTGATTATGTATCACACTATTATCATACATATATATTTTATTTCTTTATTCTAATATCATAACATGAATTAACATACTTTGTTTTTTAGAAACACATGGCATAAAATATGTAAACTAGAAAACCTAGTTCACACCAACCAACTCACACAGTCTTCATACCATCCTATTGCATAGTCTTCACATCAGTCAACTCCAGTAGAAAGTTCTACCGGTATAGCTGAAGGTCCTAATAATGAACCTATGAAACAACCACCTAACATGGAGGCGGATGATCATGTTGCATCATCAACAAAAATTGGAGGAGGAAGGCTCAAAAGTATTGTGTGAAACCATTTTGAAAAGATTAAAACTATTGATGGGCAAGACAATGCCCAATGTAAATACTACAAAAAGCTTCTTGGGGGGAGCATCAAAGAATGGAACAAAGCATTTGCATGCCCACATGGAGAAAAGCATTCAGAAAAGGTTACATGACAAAGGGAAGGGGGCAAACATTTCTTATTCCTAAGGTTACACAAGGTAGACAAGAATTGACTGCTAGAAGTTATAATGAAGAAAATGTGAGGAAGGATCTTGCATGTGCTATATCATGCATGAATATCCACTTTGAATAGTGAATCATGTTAGGTTTAGAAGTTTTTAGTTACACTCCAACAACAATTTCAATGTCCTTCACAAAACACTATATAGAGATATTAAATGTTTATGACATTGAAAAATCAATTGTTATGAAGCTGTTGGATACAAATGACGGAAGGGTAACAATTACATTAGATATGTAGACTGCAAGCAACCAAAAGAAAGGGTATATGGGTGTAGGTTCTAGAGCAATTGAAGAATCAACTTTTACTCATGAGATTGAATATGATGATGAAGGTATATTCACTTTTAGTTGTTCTAAAAAACTTTAATATCATTTTTCATATCTAATTTTTCAAAATTTTTAAAATTTAGACGGATCTTTGGTCAGTAGCATTACTCAACATTTGCAAGATTAGTAGATACTATTGTTGATTGGTAAAGTAATAACTATACTTATTTGCTAATGTGATGTTTGATTTTAAGATATGAAACAAGATCTAAAATATGATGTTTGATTTTATAAATACCAAGTTGAGGAAGAAATGTTGATGACATCTTTGGTGAAGTTGGTGATTATTTTAATGATGAACATTGTTTTCATTTTCTATTTATTTCTAATTTGGTTTAATTTGAATTGATTAACATTGGGTTAGTGTCTATGACTTTGAGTTATGTTGTTTAATATTAGGTGTATATTTTTTTACCTTAAAAAACAATGGAATCACAGGAGACAAATGTGTTAGTCTCAATTTTATTTTAGAATTTTTACATAATTTAATATTTTTTGCTTGACGATTTTTGTACACAAATGCGATGCAATGAATTTATTGATATTTTTTTTACTAATTTGAATCAGGTATTGGACGGGGATGGGGATACCCGATACCAAACGGGTACTATAGGGATATGTTGGGGAGTTGGAGTCGGGGTTGGGGACTGGAGAGGCAATACCCGTCCACACCCTGCCCTATTGCCATGTCAAAAAACGACGATTTACGACCGTCGTTGTAGTAGCTGGCGTTGTAGATTGACTTTCCACACAATTTCCAAACCGTCTTAGAAGGGTACAATTTCTAAGACGATTTTGTCTCAGAATCGTCTTAGAAATTGTTATTTTTTTTAAAAAAATGGATGTTCCTAAGATGGTTCCTGGGCAAAACTGTCATAGAAGCATAACTTTCTAAAACAATTTTTACATAAAAATCGTCTTAAAATGTATTTTTTTAAAATAAAATTAAAAAAAATTGAGGATTCTAAGACAATTTTTATGCGAAAATCTTCTTTGAATGTATTTAAAAAAAATTAAAAATTGAGGATTCTAGGACGGTTTTTCTAAAAACTGTCTTAGAAATTTCACTTTCTAAGATGATTTTTGTAAAAATCATTTTAGAATGTCTATTTTTTAAAAAAAATTTAAAAAAACATTAAGGATTTTAAGACAATTTTATGAATCCGTCTTAGAAGATAGACTTTCTAAGATAGTTTTTCAGATAAATGTATTATAATATTTTTTTTTAAAAATAAAAAATAAAAAATGCCAAAACCTCAATTACATTATACACGAGTACACAACCCAAATTCTAATAGTCTTATTCCAAAAAGGATTAATCCTAGGAGTTTATACATTTTTAATTATATTTGAATTATGATTTGATAGCAATTGCATCATGTAATGCAATCTTTAATTTATCTCCTAAGTCAACTCCACGGTCCATATAAATAAACAAATAATATTAAACAAATAACAGGCACCATGCACTTTACATGATGCTGGCCATCCTTAATGGTCAAGGAGATAATAAGCTCCATTCACTTAAATTATATATAGAGATAATGAGCTCCATTAAAAAAAAGATGCACAAGGAGAATGAAGATACAAACAAAATCTAACCACCCAAATGTTCTTGCCAAATCAAAACTATTTCCCAAGGGGATGAACTATGTCATCATCATATTCTTTAGCTGGCTCTTCCTTCTTTTCCTCTTCCTTGGTTGCAGCAAGAGCACCAGACTCAGCATCGGAATGAATTTCAACCAAAAGCTGTTACAAGTGTTTGGAACTAGAAGGAATTTCAGAAACCTCCTGAAACATGGAACCAAAACATGGGGGTGAGGAAAGAATCATGTGGGCATTTCTATTTAAAATTAATCCCATCCCTTAATTTTTATCTAAGGGTGATTAGAAAATGTTCTCATTTCTCACAATCATCAAGAATTCTCACTTGATATGCCCCATATATGTAAATAATTAGGGGAAATTTATTATTTACTTGAATCAAATAGAACAAAAAATCCTAAAGTTACATCTATCTCTGAATGTTCCTCCCTGAAGTATTTCAGAAAGCATATTGAGCAATTGAGCCAAATGAATCCCAACAATATAACCCACCCCCTTAAATGCCAGAAAATTGGATCAACAGCTTCAATAGCAATAAATTAGTTCAAACTTCAAAATTTATATTGATTAACTATATAATAGGAATACATATAGCTACAACTGAAATAACACGAATGGCAAACCATATATATCGAACGAGTATATGCTTTGGCCAATGTCGAGAATCCCAGAACTGTTTACTAATCTTAGGATGAACTTCAACACCTATAAAGCAAAAACTGAATCTGCAAGCACAATCAAAGGCTCAAGGCCCTCAGAAATCGGTTACAAAGGCATCACTTATGTAATCATATTGCCCATTGTTTCTCTTATACCAAACAAATGGCATACAGGAATTCATCAACGTGCAAGGTATCGATGTATTTATAATTCAATATGAAAATAAATGTCTACAAAATATTCAGCTTCCATATAATCGGTTTACTGTAAAGTATATTCATCAACACTAAGTCACTAAATGCTTATTTCCCAACATTAATCAATTACAAAGAATGGAATGCCTTCAGACATCTGTAAGAAAAAGAAAAAAGCCTTCACTAATAAAATTTAAATACAGTCAAGTGGAATAAGAGAATTTACCGACAAAGACGGGTACATTTGTACACGAGTATGCCAAATGACAACTGAAATTGTACATGTTAGGTAAAATTTCTAAGTAGAATGATCACCTCATAAAAAGAGAAAAAGAAAAGTTTGATAAACATAAAATTAGAAGGAAATGAAGATTTAAAGAGCCAAATGCATACAAATTTCAAATAAACTTTAGGAACATTGAATTAAAAAGATTTTGGATCCATAAACATTTTACAAGAACACTCCCTGACATGTCTAACACATTTTAGAAGAGTCTTGACAAAAGGTCACATGCATAAGCTAAGAATAATGTGAATGTATGTATACATGATTTTGATGATGTCAAAGAAGAATCTAACAAGGCTACTTCAAATGATAAGCATTTGCTTCAAGAATAATTCAAGATTGCTTCAACAAACAAAGCCTTGTTTCAAGATTCACTAAAGACCAAGTCTTGCCTTAAAACAAAGTGCTTTCAAGACATGCAAGGCTCTGGTAATCAATTACCAGGAAGTGTAATCGATTACCAGAAGACAGGGTTGAGAAATAGCTGTTGAAAAAGGTTTTGAATTTGAATTTTCAACATGTAATCGATTACCATATGTTTGTAATCGATTACCAGCAACGGAACTTTGGAAATTCAAATTCAAAAGTCATAACCCTTCAAATTATAACTGTGTAATCGATTACCAGTGAAAAGTTTTTAGAAAATCTGCCAACAGTCACATCTTTTCATTAGATTTGTGAATGGTCATCAAAGGCCTATAAATAGGTGACTTGGGCATGAATTTTATGTAGAGAGTTTTGCTTGGCAAAAATGTCTTATCCTCTCAAAAGACAATGAGAGAGATTCCAAAAGAACTTCATTGTCAAATGCTCTCTCAAGAAATCCTTGATCAAACACTTGCAAAATCTATAAGGATTCTTACATGATCTTCATTGTAATATTCTTCTCTTGAAGAGAGAATTCTTCTTCCATTCTTCTTATTCAATGAGATTGGTTAAGAGACAGTGAGTCTCTTGTTGTAAAGGATTCCTGAACACAAGGGATGGGTTGTCCCTGTGTGGTTCAGACTTTGTAATGGATTTTACAAAGATAGTGGAAATCTCAAGTGGGTTGCTTGAGTACTGGACGTAGGCACGGGTTGTGGCCGAACCAGTATAAAACTGTGTTTGCATTCTTTCTTCTCTTATCTCATTTATGTTATTGCAATCAATTTTGCCTTGCATGTTTATAGAACATTATTAAATTGATTGTTGTTGCTTCTTTTGCATTCTAAGCCTGTCCCTCTTAAGATTATTGAGGCCACAAGGTCCAACAAATAATACTTTCATTTTGAAAAGGTCACAACCCAGTTACCAACTTCTATGTATAGAACTTAATGTTTTTAAAAATATGACTAGAGAAGAACAACATATAGTGATGAGGCATATCCACAACTTTAGTTGTGACACCATGCAAATCATTTCCTGAATACCTTTGCATGACATTAAAATTCCAATCAATTCATGAATTAGCAACAAATTTTGAACTCGTATAATCCAATACAAAAATCAAATTAATTGAACAACATCATGTACATGACCTAAGTACTTATTTTTATTCACCATAAGAAGCCACAGGATTAAAAAATTTTCCCCTTCCAACTTGAAACAATCTGCAGATAAATTAAAAATAAAGAAAACTATAACCATATTTTCTCTCATAGTTTAAGAGTCAGGGTCAACCAGATAGAATCAGATAACAACAATGCAATCATCCCATATGGTATATCCGATACAATAGCACAAAGTTTAATCTCATCATGTTCAGAAAAGGATACATTATTCCTTTAATCTCTTGTATCAAGCATTTCAACTTCACTTCCCTCACCAATGCAATATATAAGAAGATCGTCATCTTTTGGCAGCACATTGTTCATTTTAATTATTTGGTACAAACTGCACAAACATAGATTTATTGTGTCTTCAAATTTTCATTGCATCCATTTTTTTAGATTTTCATTTTATCTATTTTTCCCAGAATAGTGAAACCAATCAGGCACAAGCACCATTCACAAATTCACTACACAAAGAACAACTATAACTACAATTATAAAATCAAGGTTTTAGAAAATGGTCTGAATTGCAATTTCAGTTGATTCTACTACCTTGCATATCTAGCATGCCCTTACAGGTAAGGACGTAGTGACATAATTGGCTAATAGCACAAAGACATGCATCAACATTGTTAGACCCTAATTTCATCCGGGTATGATGTTTTATTATTCACCTATGATGTTTTGATCATTTCTAGTCAAATTACGGTGTTTGGCACCGGTTACAGCGCGAAGCCAGGGATCACTCCGGGTTTTGATCAAGGAAACAAAAGGATACAAGGAAAAGGGTGCAAAAGGGTCATTTTCGGGATTTTTCTGGACCCAAGCTCGCCCAGGCTAGCATCTGACTCGCCTGGGCCATGAAATGCCTTCAAGCCTAAGCAACCAGCTCGCCTGGGCAAGCTAATTCCTTCTGCCATAAGTAACTACTGGCTTGCCTAGGCAAGCTCCAGCTCGCCTGGGTGAGTTGCCCCTGCCCCAAATGGCCTTTTCCTATAAATAGCCATGCTGGGGGAAGGGCTCAGGGGTTCAGAAAATTGGTGGAGGAAGGAAAAACGAAGGAAGAAGAAAAAAGTAAAAAGCGAAGTTGAGGCGCTACCGAATCGCAATCGTGGATCATTCCCTACACTGTTTCTCTTGCTAGCCTTGTATCCTGTGCAACAGTCGATTAGTTTTTTCTTCTCTTCTTTTCTTTTCTTTTCTTTTCTTAAGAGTTGAATATAATCCATGTGCCCTTATGGGTCCTCTCTGGCATTATGTATGTATTCATCTTCTCTTCTTCGTTGGTTTCATTTTGTTTGTAAGGCTTAATTCTAGCCGATCATTGCCGTGAAATTGTTTTCTTTTCTTTTGTGAGACTAGAAACTAATAAACACAAATAAATGAAAAGGAAATCAATTCACAAACCAAATTTCGTTTTTTTATCAAGTATCACTTGAGATCGTTTCAAGATCCAATATCTTAACGATTCTCTCTGCTTTTCAAAATTTAAAACGTCGTTTCAAAGTCAAATGCCTTAACGATTCTTTGCTCACAATTAAAATAAATCTTTCAAAAATATAAAATCAATTTAGCACACAAACATTCAGACTTAAAGAACTACATAGGTCTGATTTCCTCATCGTACCTAGTGATACATAGGAGCAAGGGCAACACCTTTGTCGACTCAAAAAAATAATATATATATATATATATATATATATATATATATATATATATATATATATATAATAAAATAACGTCATAAAATTAATTCACTGCTTTTTTGGGAAAATAAATAATTTTGAAGTCATATTGTGCACACTCGATTAAAGACTGTCATCCTTTGTGACGGGCGCATAAGATGTTAATATATTCCCTATGCGTAAACAACTCTTGAACCCTTATTATCAAAATTCGTAAACCTCTTTTTGATTTTTCTAACGTTTTCTTTAAATAAACGTTGGTAGCGACTCCCACTTGTTTTCTTTTTTAGCAGACACCCTCTTTTATTTTCCTTCGCCGTCCCATCACGGGGTAAGTTGTGACAAACATTATAATAAGAAGCATGACTTAAGGACTTACCAATATAGCCACACCAATTATGAGAAGAGCAGTTGGAATTAAGGACTATGCATACTCAAAAGATTTTGGAACAGAAAATTTTGGTAGGCCTTGAGGTATATCTCCACCTAATTAAAACCCGTATTATTTGTTAATTCTATCAGCTTCATGTTAGTAAATTACTGACCTTAGTCATACATAGTTCTCATTTACAAAAGAACATTCATATATTACAATAACAAGAGAAGTAAACCAAAAATAGTAACATGAGTGTAAGGCATTCAAATGAGAGAAGACCTTCTCCAATAATATAAACAAAAAAAATTAACATGATTATTATATATCATGATTCCATTCATAACCAAGAGTGTTTAATTAAGCCAACATGATCAACTACTTTTTTTTGGTTCATGTTTCTCGTAGAATACAAACGTCGGAAATTCAGAATATCCTTTTTTACCAGTTTTCTCAAAATTTTATACACGACAATTTTAGGGGTATAAGAACAAAATGTTTTAATAATAGTACATAATAGTTAAATCTAGTTAATGATGGTATCCAAATGGGACTTCATTCCTTGTTTATTACTTTTGTAGCTTTACCCAGATTCATATTAGAATTACCATGCTATATATATATATTTGATACTCGCCAAAGAAATTGATGATGGATGAAATATTTTTGTAAAAGTTGTTCCCAAAACTACTGTTGTAAGAGGACCTGCAGCTTTCAAGAATCGCAAGTACTTCCTCGATTTTCGCTGGTTGTATAACATCAATACAATGAGTAGGATGCTGATACCTAAGATAAGTATTTTGTCAAACATCAGAGATAGATTCATACCAGGTGTTTCATGACAAGAAGTATTGCAAGCATAATGGATCCCATCACAAAAGGAGGCCATGAAAATTATAAGAAGGAAAACTCTTGTAAAGATGAGATTTGACAAGTGAAAACACCAGAAGGACTTTGAAAAAAAAAATAGAAAATTGAACAAATATGATAATTCTGAAGTATTAATAAATGACAGGTTCATTGGAGCTAAAGTTCAAAATGAAACGTTGATCCCAAATAACATATTATGGACATAAAAGGGTAGTCTAATTTGATGAATCGAAATTAAACATATAATAATGACACATTACTTTAAACAATGGGTTCTTCATAACTAGGTCCTTATATTAAGGACACCCATTAGAAAATTATTTTAAACAATGAGGTCCCAATAAAAAAAATAAACTATAGGAACCTATTTGAAAACTCTAGAAAATTAAAGGGACATACAAATTAATTTAATATAGTTTATATTGTTTAGATATTAGTGGAAATTGTCTTAGCATTCATTTTTTTTTGTGTGTGTTTTATGATTAATGGTAGCAAAGTCTCAATCCTAATCCTCAGGGATGAGTTGCATACATGATACATGAGATCTTTTTGAATGTTCATAATGCATTCATTCAGTTTCAATGTTCAATTCTGGATTTTTCATAAAATTGCTATCTTCTCGGTTGTATGCTACAACCAAATTCTTGGTGTGACCTTGATGCTAAAGGAATCTCAAATGTTAAGTTGAAGTTATTTTTCGTCTTCTCAAACTTATTTTCAATTATTTAATTTTTTACCATCCCGGACCTAATTTACTTGGAAAGAATTGAACATCTAGTCCTTAAAAACCACCATCCTTCCTTGTGCAGGCAGGCTGTAGAATCATATAACTGCTAGAGGAGTCCAATGATCCAATCTCTCCCCTTGCTATAAAGCAGTCATTTTACAACATAAGCCATTACAATTATCATGGCATTACTACAACCATGTCTATTGGTATATCAAAATAATCATGTAATATCGACGCATGAATACATAAGAGAAAGTAGAATTATATATTTAGTAGAATTATACATAATAGAAAGAACAAAGAAAGAAAACTTCATGCATGGATTCCTTATTGATAAAAATGAGGAATGATGAAAATACCTCAAGAGTCCCATTATACACTCCATAATCCCAACCACAAGGGACAGTAATATTGCCAGCTCTGTGTATAATTCAGTGGATGAATCAGCTATGCTACCCAGCACAAATATGGCATATACAAATAGGGGGCACAAAACTAGAGTCTTCCTTGCAAAGAGAAATAACATCAATAAGCGGGCATTATACAAAATTTCAGGACGTAAAACATTGATGATGCATATAAATAACATGAAAATGCAGAAAAACACAATTTGAAACTAACAGACATCTGGTGAGAACAAAAGAATAGAATTCCATCAATACTCATCATGGCAAGAGCAGCACTGTTGCTTAGAACAATGAGAGATAAGACTCTCAAGAAAAAAAGAAAAAAAAATGCTAGAATTTTTCGAGCTGTTACTCAAAAAAAATGTTACACCAAACCTTGCTCTTCAAAATTTTTAGCACTACAGTACGAAAATTTGCTTTTATCAGAAAAATCAAAAGCTAATTCAAATCATATTAGGAAAAAAAAAGGACAGAACTATAACACTATATTCAGAAGACAATTATACACGAAACTGAGCTTAACTACATAAACACAATCTAAAAAATTCTTTAAGCGCACGGTATTTTAGCAATCTTACAAAGTCCATATATTGGTAGTCCAACCAATTTTGCATATGATATCGATTGCATCAACAATTAACAGAAAACAAGCATCGATTATCTAAAAACTAAACACAATAACCAGCAATTCAAGACCTCAGAATTCGAAAATTCATTCAACAAAAACCAAGCATCATCATCCATTACCTAAGGAACGAGCATGATGACGACGGTGATTCTGACCATGAGATCGACCTGGAAATACTTGCACCATATGTAGATGCAAATCTAGCGGAGGCAAGGGAAGAAGAACTCGATCCAGTCCAGCCACGTCACTCATTGGAGCTTCGCCATCCACTGTTACTAGCGGAGGACCTTGCAGACTTGGCCGAGGAGGGCACAAAGAAGCACTCCCCTATTTTCCTCTCCCTCGTGGGCCTCTCACTCGGCACCGGCATAACTTGATCCTTCTTACCCTTCTTATCCTTATCCTTCTCTTTCTCTTTCTCTTCCACTTCGTCTTAATCCTCTTTTCTTCTTCCTCTTTCTCCTCTTCGTCTTCGTCAATCTCTTCTTTTTTCTCCTCAACCTGATAGCCAGATGTTTCATCTTTATCGCCGGCATTCGCATCCTTAAGTTTTATAGTGGCATCGCCCGAGGAAGTGTCATTCTTGGGAATCTCCGATTTCACACAGTCGTCGTCCTGGAGGGTAGGCTTGGTGTCTTCTAGGGTTTTGGTGGCCATGCTTTTGGTGGGAAGCGGGAGGGAAATTGGGAAGCCTAGCGGAGAGCAAAACGACATTGTTGAGGATTTGAGAGACTGAGTGGAGGAGGTGGATGGAGAGAGGGTTCGTTGTGGAGGAGGTGGGTGAGAGAAGGAAGAACTGAAAGAGGTAGAAGGGGACTCGGAGACTGAGAGGGAGAGGGAAGTGAAAGACAATAGACGGAAACATTTAAAAATTAAAAATACATTTACTTGTGAGACTGTTTAATTTGTACCCAACAACTAAAATAATATATATATATATATATATATATATATATATATATATATATATATATATATATATATATATATATATATATATATATATATATATATATATATATATATATATATATATATATATATATATATATATATATATATAAATTAAACCAAAGATACAAAACTATAAAATTGTAGTTGGAGGAAAGACATTTATGGTAAGTGACCAACAATTTTTTTTATTTTGTATTAGTTCCTTTGAAAAAAAACTTGATAGGGACTACCAATAGCTACACAAAATTTATTAGGGACAGAAAATAAAATTTATTAATTTATAAAGGACTAAAATCAAACATAAAAGACAAAAAATTATTTTATTAGGGACTCCACACAAAAAAATATTAGAAACCCAAAACGAAATTGGTTAATTTATCTTACACCAAAAACATATTTTATGTTCTTTTTTTTCTTTTGTTGTTAGACTTGTAAGTTGTAACACATATTTTATTTCTTTGTTTCCTTTTTCATATGCTAGCATTGAATCTGAACTCCTTGAGGGCATTGTTGGAGACGTTTTACAAAAAATGAGTCCTAGATTCCGAAACCAACTTGATGGAATGGTTGAAATTGAGGAAAATTATGAACATATTGAATCATTACTAAATATTGGGTCAAGTGAATTTAGAACACTTGGAATATGGGTGATGGATGGCATAGGAAAGACTATCCTTGCTTCATCTTTTTATGCATAATTGTCTCGTGAGTTTGATGTTAGTTGCTTCCTGCAAAATGTAAGGGAAAATTCAAGTAGGTGTGGCGGACTTGAAGCTTTACATAGTAAAAAACTTTTCTCAAACTTGTTAGAGAATGACTGTTTAGGGTTTAATGCTGATGCAATCCTTCCCCGTAAGGGCATTGGATAGAATCCAAGTAGATTGGGCCAGAGATGCAAGAGAAGGCCCTAGGATTCTCATTAGCCTTAGGATAGATTTTGGACTCATGGGCTAAGTATGAGCCAACTTATCTTTGTACATATTAGATTAAGGTTTCATTATTTTTGGACCTTGTATTTAGGGCTCCATAATGTAGGTAGGGTATCCTAGAAATGTAAGATTTTTCAGCCCTTGTATTTTAGGGCACCTAAACTAGTTTTTGTATTAGGGGTAATTTTGTAATTTCACATGCATTAAGTGAATATTTGATGTGTGTGTTGGAAAATAAATTTAATTGAATTGGGAGAAGCCCAATCCAATTAAATTTTAGAGGGGGAGGTGAGCATTTGCTTGCTACACCCCAATGCCACATCATATAGTCACACTTTGTGCATATCCTTCATGCTTGACATGCCTCATGACACCTAAGCACACTTAATGGAGAATCTTGGACTTGATCTTGGATTAGTGGGCTGAACTATAACTAAAATTCACTAATCATAATTAGTGAAATTTTGGCTCCAAAATTTGGCTTCACAAATTCAAGTTCAAATCCAAGTGAAATTTGAATAGAAATTCAAATTTCCCTCTAATTTTGTTTGACACTTAGGCTATAAATAGAGGTCATGTGTGTGCATTTTTTTTAACTTTGATCATTTGAAAATTAAACTTCAGATTTCAGAGCTCTTTTAGAGCACAAAATTTCGTGCTCTTCTCTTCCTCTCCCTTCATTCATCTCCTTCTTCCTTCAAGTTCTTATCCATGGCCTCCTGTGGTGGTGAGCTTCTTCTAAACTCATCTTCTCCTTGAAGTGGTGTCTCCTCTCTCTCTTCCTTCTTCATTCCGCTGCCATTCATCTTCCAAGAAGCAAAGAAATCCATTGATGAAGAAGATCCTAGGCCTACAAGCTCCAATGGAGCTTACATCATGTGGTATCAAGAGCATCTTCATCTAGGCGATGTTCTTTTGCTTTCTCTATCTTTTTGTTCGGTGAATTCTCTTTAATTCCTTGTTCTTCATCTTATTCTCCATGTATATCTTCCATTGTCTTGTGGTTTGGTGCTGTTTAGAGTAGATTAAAAAAAACCGATTAAATCTTAGATCCACATTTGTTCTTGCATTTCTATGGTTCAAATTTTGTAGATCTACTAATCTTGTTTTTGTGTTGATTTTAGGTTCTATCAATTTTCATTCATAATATTCTTGTGCTAAACCTTTAGATCTAAATTTTCTTCCAAAATATTGATTAGAAAAAAAAACACAAAATCTAAGTGTAAATCACTTAATCCATGTTGTCTCAGAGTCATGTTAAGTCATAGTAATTGTCACATTATGTTCTAAGTTTGTGTTGAATTTTTATTTTGTTTATTGAATTCTAGATACTTTTGTTCATGTATTCTTGTCATTCTTAGCCTATCTTTTGAATTTTGAGTCTAATTCATGCATGTTATTTAGTTCATAACATGTTCTAAATCAATTCCTAGAAGTAGTCTTGTTGTTGAACTCTTTTTTTTTTTCTAAGTTTCCTACATAATGCCTATGATGAAGTTGAGTTGTGGTGCTGAGTTGTGGCTGGATTTGTGAATCAAATAAGTCTTAAGCTCTCTTGAATTGTGCTATTCAAGATAATTGAGCATAAGCAAAGATAAATTGTAACTATCCAAGCATTAAGCAACATAAACACTACCCTTGATTTCTAGGTTGAAATCGTTGGTGCTGGCAGCTTGAACATACGAACTTGTATAAATTATTGGGAATTGTTCACTACGTGTTTTGAGTTGAAATTTTTACTGAATTTTCTAGACATTTGGAACCAAATTATAAAAAAAAGAACCAAGCGATTTGGATTAAAGGAAAAAATAATAAAAATCACACAAGTTGGCAGAAAAATCAGTGTCCAGGAAAAAAAAGTGAAAGGGAAGTGTGCTTGTTGTTTTGGCTCGAAATTTATTCTATAATTGGTGCCTATTTTATATCAATCTTAGTTCTGAAATTTCAATTGAAAATTAGTGTGAAAACAAGTGCCAAAACTAGAGGTTTCTTGAGTCTTTTTTTTAGTTTTTTTTACTCTACTCTAGAGTCATTCTATGTTTCTCTTTGAGTGCTAGCTTGCTTTTATGTGCTTTTCATTGCTTTAATTGTTGAATAATCCTTGAAAATTTGTCTTGTTAAAACTCTATTGGTTTAGCTTTCATTTCATTTTTTTTGTCTTTGGTTATTGTTTGCCACTTTGTTTCCTTGTTTGTAAGTTGTCGTATAGGGAATTGAAAAGGAGGATTGGTGTCATCCCTTGAAGAATTTGAGTCAAGAAGCAAGGAAAAAACCACCTTAAGAGCTATTGGACTAAGCAGCACTCAAAATTGAGTGAATCACCAAAGAGAGAACAACCACCAAAATTGAGGACCTTTTTGTAATTTTGTAATTGACAATTTACTTACTTTCATTGCTTTCAAATTTTGTAACAAAAAGGTCTTTCATTGGAAGTAAGTTGGGAGCCTCCAATAGGTCACCTTACTTCCATTTGTGTGTAATAATTTTAGGCAATTTTCCCTTAGGATAGTGAGTTTTTTGTTGGGAACCTTAAATAAGGTCATCCAAACACTCTTAGGATCCGCCTTGTTTGCATTTCTTGCACTTTAATTTCTTGCTTACTTTCATAGCTTATTTCTTTTACCCTCCATTGTTAAACCGCCTAGATAGCTTACCTTTTACCAATTAGTTTTTACCTTATGTTTTCAAACCCCCAACAAGAAAGAATCATAACATAGAAACCAACAGGAGTCTTCATTCTTCATCTAGTGTTAATGGTGAGGGTTCTACTCCTAAGGACTCCTTGTATAAGATATTAGATGAGTTGAGATCCCTTAAGTTGTGGAAAGAAAAACAAGAGAGAAAAGAAAAAGGTAAAAAAAAAAAGAGTGGAAGAAATAAGTCGAGATGAAAGAGAGAAAATAAGAGAGGAAGAAAGAAGAAAAATAATGAAAGAAATGAAAAGAGAAAAACATGTCTCCAATAGTAGTCATGACTCTTGCAAGAGTTTAAGTGAAGAAGTTAGACACTATTATAGAGGGCGCCATAGTTCACATACTAAACATCACTCCCAAAGAAGAGAAAAGGATAGAAGGCCTCAAAAGGTTAACATTAGCCTTCCATATTTCTATGGAAAAGATAATGTTGAGGCCTACTTAGATTGGGAAATGAAGGTTGAACAACTCTTTGCTTGCTATCATATTAGCGAAGAGAGAAAAGTTCCATTGGCTACCCTTAGCTTTCAAGGATATGCCCTCTATTGGTGGACTTCCCTTGTTAGGGAACGAATGACTCATGGGGATCCTCTAGTAGAGTATTGGAATGATCTTAAGAGTGCCCTTAGGAAGAGGCATATTCCCTCCTACTATGAAAGAGAGCTTATGGACAAGCTCCAAAGGCTTAGACAAGGGAGTATGAGTGTTGAAGAATATAGACAACAAATGGAACTACTCTTTTTAAGAGATGGACTTAGGGAGGAGGAAAGAACAAGCATAACTAGGTTCCTTAGTGGGCTTAATATA
This sequence comes from Glycine max, assembly GCF_000004515.6. Classification (NCBI taxonomy): domain Eukaryota; kingdom Viridiplantae; phylum Streptophyta; class Magnoliopsida; order Fabales; family Fabaceae; genus Glycine; species Glycine max. The sequence continues at coordinate 9,128,754 of NC_038256.2, read as the reverse complement.
GAAGTGAGGGACAAGGTTGAACTCCTTCCATATAGGACCTAGATGAGCTAGTCCAACTTTGTATAAGAGTGGAGCAATAACTTAAAAGAAAGCCTTTTTCAAAATCTTATGGTTTTCACTCTTATCCAAGGAAGGACCCAGCCCATGGAATTTTGGGGACTGCACCTTCAAAATCCAAGGAAGATAAGGGTAAGACCATAGAAAAGCAACCCTCTAAGGCTAGTATGCAAGAAATGACTAGCTCTATAAAGTGCTTTAAATGTCTTGGAAGGGGACACATTACTTCTCAATGCCCCACCAAGAAAACTATGATTATGAGGAGTCAAGACATTTATAGTAGCTAAGATGAGGTTACTACTTCACCTTCCTTTAGTGAAAGTGAAGAATCAAAAGGGGAAGAATCTAGTGAAGAAATCTACCCCCAAGAAGAAGGACAACCTTTAATGGTAAAAGAGGTAAGTGTCTCCTCCAAGAGGTTAGCTAAGAAGGAAAGACATTTTGAAATAAAGACAAATATTAAAGAAATTTCCCCTCTTAGACAACCTCCACATTTTCTCCTTTGTAAAAAGACACTTGTTAGCATTGCCACACCTCTTGGGCTTGAGTTTATTCCTCAAGTAAAGGAGTTGTTGGATGAGGGTTTGGTTCGCAAGAACTTAAATCCTTGTGCTTGGTTGATGCTCAAAATATGTATTATTAGGCACCAAATCCCTAAAATAGGTGGTATGATGAATGTTTTGAGTGGTGCAACCCTCTTTTGTAAAATCACTCGTGCACCCAACATATTCATGATTTGTGTACATAGGGACTCATTAGGTACGTTTGTTCTTATTTTTAGTTTCAATACAAACTTAGGTACTCATATGGGACACCTTAGGTTTGTCATACTTTTTGGTAGGAATAATCAACATGAAAATACAGAAAAAGGTATGTTTTATTGCATTACTTTTCTTATTTTTTTTTTAAATAGTGATCAAGGGGTTCCCATGAAACCTAAGAGAATAAAGGTCATTCTTAAGTGACCCACTCCACCAAGTATAAGGAAAATTTGGGTCTTCCATGACTTAATAAACTGTTACAAAAGGCTTGTCCTATATTTTTCTATACTTGTAGCACCACTCATTGAGTTGGTGAGGAACCACGTTCCTTCATGGGAAGATGCCTAGGAAATGGATTTTCAGATCTTACCTTACTTCAACATACCAAACACCACTAATATATATGTTTTTGTTCTTTTTACAGGTATTGAGGAAAAAAGCCCAGAGTTTCAAGAATCTCGGGATTTGAGGTCAAATCCTTTTTAAGGGGGAGGGATTGATGCAATCCTGCCCCGCAAGGACATTGGATAGACTCCAAGTAGATTGGGCCAGAGATGCAAGAGAAGATCCTAGGGTTCTCATGAGCCTTAGGGTAGATTTTGGGTCCATGGGCTAAGTATGAGTCCACTTATCTTTGTACATATTAGATTAAGGTTTCATTATTTTTGGACCCTGTATTTAGGGCTCCATAATGTAGATAGGATACCCTAGAAATGTAGGATTTTTCAGCCCTTGTATTTTAGGGCACCTAGACTAGTTTTTGTATTAGGGGTAGTTTTGTAATTTCATGTGCATTAAGTGAATATTTGATGTGTGTTGGAAAATAAATTTAATTGAATTGGGAGAAGCTCAATCCAATTAAATTTTAGAGGAGGAGGTGAACATTTGTCTGCTACACCCCATTGCCACATCATATAGTCACTTTGTGAATGTCCTTCATGCTTTACATGTCTCATGACACCTAAGTACACTTAGTGGAAAATCTTGGATTAGTGGGTTGAATCATAACTAAAATTCACTAATCATAATTAGTGAAATTTTGGCTTCAAAATTCGGTTCCACAAATTCAATTTCAAATCCAAGTGAAATTTGAATAAATATTCAAATTTCCTTCCAATTTCGTGTGATACTTAGACTATAAATAGAGGTCATGTGTGCATTTTTTTTAACTTTGATCATTTGAAAATTAAACTTCAAATTTCAGAGCTCTTTTGGAGCACAAAATTTCGTGCTCTTCTCTTCCTCTCCCTTCATTCATCTCCTTCTTCTTTCAAGCTCTTATCCATGGCCTCCTATGGTGGTGAGCTTTTTTTAAACTCATTTTTTCCTTGAAATGGCGTCTCCTCTCTCTCTTTCTTCTCCATTTCATTGTCATTCATCTTCCAAAAAGCAAAGGAATCCATTGATGAATAAGATCTTAGGCCTACAAGTTCCAATGGAGCTTACATCAAATGCACCCTTTTTAGTACCTAGTTTTGGCATGCATACATAGTCTTGAACATAAAAAAGTTTTGATTGTGTTGGATGATGTTGATACCATAGAGCAGTTAGATTCTCTAACTAAAGGATTGTGGCTTCTTGGGACTACGAAGTAGAATTATTGTTACAACTAGAAATAAACAAATATTCACGAAGTTGTTGAAGTATATTAGGTCAAGGAATTGGGTTTTCATCACTCTCTTCAGCTTTTCTGTTTGACAGCTTTTGGAAAAGAACAACCTATGCTTGGATACGAATTTCTATCAAGAAGTGCAATATTCTATTGCAAAGGTAGTCCTTTGGCTTTAAAAGTTATGGGTGCTAGTCTTCAACTTAGAAGTAAAGAGGCATGGGAAAATCAATTTGAAAAATTCCAGAAGACTAAAAATATGAAAATTCATCGCATATTAAAATCAAGTTATGATGACTTAGAACCATCTGAAAAAGAAATATTTTTTGACATCGCATGCTTCTTCAAAGGAGAAGAGATTTCATAACAAATTTACTGGAAGCTTCGAATTTTTTTGCTGCATCTGGGATAGAAGTCATTTTGGATATGATAAAGCTCTCATAACAATTTCAGATTGCAATATGATCGAAATGCATGACTTGATGTAGCAAATAGGTCAGGAAATTGTTTGTGAAAAGACCCGGGCAAATTAGGTATAAAATATAATTGTGTAACTTTATATAGTCTTGCACAATAGTTCTTAAAATTGCATATTTCCTTGTGAAAGAGATTGAAAGCCTTAATGTTCATTCAGAATTTTTCGATTTACTGTACCTCAAGGGTGGTTCATCTCTCAAGCAATTGCCACTGACAACAAAAGAAATGGAGAGCTTGAACTTATCTAACACCTCTATATATGCATTGCCGGCATCAATTTGGGGAAGTACGAATCTTTCAGAACTTTGCCTACAAGGTTGGGACTTTATTGACGAATTATCGGATGATTAGGCAGCGGGATCCATTACAGCACCATACCATTATGGGTGCATATGCAACACAATGCATTGAAATTGTCATCCTTACAAGAACTTTTTCGCCACATTGACCACTTTTTGGCTTTATGATATTTAGACATAAGTGAATCTAATGCTGAGAACTTGCTTGCAAACATCAAAAGCCTTTCTTTGTTGAAATCGTTTACATTAGATGGCTGCAGGAAACTCGTATCTCTGCCAGCAGGGAGTTCAATAACTATTCCCTATCTCCCAGTCCCACCATCATCTCACTCGCTTGGTTTCATTTATTGCGTCGTTCTTTCTAAGGGACCATAACATCACTGTCAGTTTATTGGTTCTATCCATCAAGATAGCAAAATGGTTGGCAAGGACTACTACACTAAGGTTATAAAAAAATTCATTTCAAATCACATGTTATTTTCGTATATTCGAAGAATGGATATTTTCAGGAATGACTTACCATTTGATTAGAATTTTATTTTAAAGGTTTGTCTGTCACAGACAAACGCTACCAGGGGAGCATAAAAGAGTGTGGTGTCTTCCCAGTATATGCTTCGGAATCAGGGGCCAAGCTGTTTGGTAGTAGTAGCAAGGAAGTTTTTGAATCCCAATCCATTACTTAAATCTCTTATAATGAGTCACACCTAAGAGGAATTGGAGTTTGAGGCTTTAATAATGAAACTGAATGGGAATCCATTACTCAAATTTCTAATAATGAGTCGCAGCCAATAGAAATTGGAGTTGGACGCTCTAATAATGAAAATGAATTGGAGTCCATTACTCAAATTGCCGATAATGAGTCACAGCACACAGAAACTAGAGTTGGTGTTAATAATCAGAATGAAAAAAAAAATAGAACAACTTTCATGTGATTGCATCATCGGTATGAAACTTCACGTACCATTCCCTGATTGTAGGCTCCTTATTTTTTTGTTACTTTTTTCTTAAAATAAGTCTTTCAAATATAAAAATTATCAGTTTGTTCTAGAAAATTATGCCTAGTATATAGGGGTGGGAATAGCCTAGGTCAGGTTTTGAAAGGCCTAAGCCTAGTCTATGATGAATCTTTGAGGCTTGAGCCTGGTCTATAGCCTATCAAAGACTTTTATTTTGGCTCGGCCTGACCTTTTTAAAAGTCTGATCTGGCCTGATAGCTTTTTTAAAAGTCTTCTTCACAATAAATATTTAATATTTTATGAAGTAAAAACGTAATAGGAAAGATAAAGAAAAATAAAAGTCAATCAAAATAATGAGGAATATAAAAGGACACATGATTCACACCTAAATTGTAATTAAAGTCCTTAATTATAGGAATAAAAGTTATGGAACAGTAATGTGTAATCAAAGTCTGATAGTTTCAAAAAAAATTAATTGTATCCAAAAAATAATATTATATATTGATACCCAAAAAATAATATATATATATATATATATATATATATATATAGGCCGGCCTATCAGGCTTATAAGACTTTTTAATAAGCCTAAGCCTGATCTATTTAATTTAATAGGCTTTTAAAAAAGTCTGAGCCTAACCTTTTAATTAAATAGGTCAGTTCAGGTCAGGCTTTATGTAGGCCAGGTCGTAGGCCCCTATTGTTGGGAATTTTCCATAAACCATATACAATACCAAATGAGCACCAAAACACATTACGTCAGATTATCAAGAGATTTTAAGGAATACCTGGATCCATAGAACTTGATTAACACGCAGCGGAATCTGACAGTGGTCACGAACAATTGGTTTAATGACCTTCCTCAACCAAATCACCTTCTTCCTTATGGGACCTTCGTTTTCTCTTCAGATGGGGAAAGGAGAAACTGTTTGTTGATTTGGTGTATTGGGGACCATAACCATGTCTTATGATTTAAACCTATTAGGGTTCTCATTATCCCCTAATGGGTCAAACTGGTTTCCGCTCATTAAGCCCATATCAATTATCTGTTGACAGTCTAATGGGCTCACTCAAATAGATCACTTTATATTGAACCCATTCAAATGTAAATAACTAATATAAATGTTATAATATAATATGTAGCCCATATTAATTAATTAGGAATTATAAAATTTCTAACAATCTTCCACTTAGGCTTCATATTAACCTTAGACATTTATATCACAAAATTCTTTAGGCGCGCAACCGTATGTTATTTACTTTTAGACTTCTTTTATACAATCTGGTCCATCTCATATAGCAATAGGAAACCACTGCAGTTTTCATCATAATTTAGCTTGACTAAGCCACAATGATCACCACTGTTACTCATACTCGATGATATAGATCAAATATGGATAAGCGGCATGAAAATTACATACAATGTGATCTTAATCATGTCTATTTCCAACTAGTCCAAACTTTATTCTTTATAGAGATCAATCCAAAATGCAATACAAATATTGCACATAAACAAACTTATAATGAAATGATAAACTTCAACTTTATTTCTGCAGAAAATCCAAATAACAAAATGTTTGCAAACCGTAATATATAGAACATGAGTAAGACTCCCACTAAACTAAGGTACTATCAGGAATTACACCCATATGAGCAATGTGCTCGTAAAAAAAAAAATTAGTATCATACCTTTAGTAAGTGGATCAGCTAGTATGAAATGAGTTCCTATATGTTCTATACAAATTAATATTTTTTGGATTCTTTATTTAAAAACCAAATACTTTATGTCAACAAACTTTTATTTGGTTGGATCCTTAATAAGACTGCTAAGATATTGTCTCAATAAATACCTGATGGCTACTTAATGTTGGCGACAACAAGTAAGCCAGTTACAATAATTTAGCAATAATAAATTCTAGTATAATGTCTCAGCAAAATATTAACTTCACAAACAGTTAAATGTGAATCCTTATGTGAAGTGATTGCTATTAAAACATTATGAAATAATCGAAGTCATAATACTCAATGATCTCTAAACTTCTAGACTTTCGATATGGAAACACGTAGTTTCTTGTTCTCTTCAATTAACGCATAATGCGCTTTACTACTTCTAGTGTTACATACAAAGATTACTCATATATCACCTTAGGATTCCCACAAAATAATTTCAAACTCTAAATTTTACACATGCAGATTTGGGATTCACATAATATGAGTAATTTAAACCATAGTAGTAATAACAACAACAATAAAAAAAATAGAACAACAAACATGCAATGCACAAATAATCTTTATAATAAATTTCAAGACCCAAACAAGATATCTAGCGCACCATTAATCCTCAATCTTTGGATTGAAAAAGACTAACTGCAAGTGGTGCTCTCAATGCATTGATCAAACATTGGTGATAAGTCCCGTCAAACAAAGGTTGTCTTTGGACACTCCATTGCTCACATGGACAACTTATATGATGATTATTCGGGTCAAATAATGATTGTCTTTGAACATTTCATTATTCACATGGAAAATCACACTATTTATAATCACCACATGTTTACCATTGCAAGCATGTAATTATTCTGTCAAATTGTGTCTTCCTTTGGGCCGAGCACAATTCACATGAATAATTTCATGCAACATCTATGTAAATTCAATCAAATAAATTTACGCAACAGAGGTTACTTTGACAACATGTTGTTTCAATCAATTTAACCAAAAATACAAGATAATTTAATACAATAAATGGGAGGTCTTAAAATTACACAAATTTTCTTAAAATTACACAATTTAACCAAAAGAATCCTTTAAAGATACTAGAGAAAAGGTTTCTTTATAGTCAATGCATTCCTTCTTAGTAAAGCCTTTAGCAACTAGACAAGCCTTATATATCTCGATATTACCCTTTGAATCCTTCTTGGTTTTAAATATCCATTTACAACCAATAGGTTTCACACCTTCAGGCAATTCGACTGGATTCCAAAATTCATTGTCATTCATAGACTTCATCTCATCCTTCATGGCATCAATCCAATTTTGAGAGTTAGAACTATGCATAGCTTGACAGAAGTTAATTGGATCATCCTCTGTGATCGAGGCCGTACCCGAATCAAATAAACATGAAAATGCAGTAACTAGGAAGTGATCCTAGGTCGTTTCCCAACGAGCAGTGACAAGCCAAATGTTTATAATATACTTGCAGTAACAGTAACGATGGGGGGGGGGGGGGTTTGGTTGTTTGGTAATTAAAGAGCAGAACAAATAAAATGGAATACGAAACTACTAATATTAAAAATGGGTTGTTTCCTCTGATTCAGAAGCCACTCTCTTATCCTGGGTTATGGAGAATTCGTCCCTAACAGTCAACCACTTAATCCAACCCTATTTCAATTTACTAAGCGAAAATCAACTTAGGGTTTTCAATACGTGATTAGGCACCACATACACCAGTTAGCCCTTCGTCCATTAAGCATGAACGCAAGTTAGGCTCAGAGGCAATTAATCGAACATGAAGCGTGCACTGATTAATATTCACGAAATTGGGATAACTGGTGAAGGGAAAACTGCCAGGAAACCACATTACAAACGAAACCTCAAAGAGAGTTGGGCTTCGTCCTCAAAAGGAAACAACACCAGAAAATCTAGCCTTCCATGGATTCAAACAGAAAACGCAAATGAAGCATGAAGCAGAAACGTAAATGAACAAGAACGTAAATGAACAGAAACATAAATGAAAGTAGAAGAAGAAGCAAGAATGAACTCGTAATTAGAAGCAGAAAACGGAAATTTGCATTAAGAACGAAAACTGTAACAAGGGAACAGAAAAACGTGAAAACCTAAAACCAAAGCTCTGAATAATGAAAATAGCATAGCAGAATAGAATGCACTGCACGAATCCCAAGGCAGCTATTTAAAAAGAGTCACTCAAAGTCACTGGGCCCTATTACAATACTCTGGCCCAAAACGAAATAAACATTGAACAACATAAAATAAAATTGCGAAATTTCCTAATTAGAAATTAACTAAGGTAAGCGCTGCTTTATTTGCCCTCTTCAAGTCCACAACCAAAATCCGGATTAAGCCCAATGTTTCATTAATTCCTGAAATTAGATTAAAAACATCAAATTAGCTAAATGAGCCCAAATAATAAAACTGCCTAATTAATTGACAATTAAGACCAATCAATAATTAAAATGGTGCAAAAAGGGTTTAGAAAATAAAAGAAAATGATGGCACATCACTCTGTTAAACCAACACCATCCTTATGTTCTTGGAGAAATATAATATAATCATTTGAGATTGCATTTCTCCTCTCTCTAATTGATCTCCTTAATGGCACTTCTTGAGGTTGTTGAGGTTGCTCTAAAGGTATTTGAGGGGGAACCTCATTGTTGTCTTGTTCCGGAACAATGTCAATAGTTTGAACATTGTCTTCTATTACTGGAGTTGTGTCTTGAACAGTAATAGGTATAAGGACTTGATCACTGTAAATAACAGGTTCTTCCTCAAAGGCAACATTCTTTATGTTCTCTTCCTTCCCAAACTCAACTTCCTCAAGAAATCTCGCATTTCCCATCTCGAAAAAAGATCTTAAGGTGGGATTGTAAAATTTATAGCCTTGAGAACGTTCAGCATAGCCAACAAAATAGCAGCTAATTATTCTTGAGTCCAACTTTCTTTCATATGGCCTATAAGGTCGTGCCTCAGTAGGACAACCCCAAATGTGCAAATGTTTAATGTTTGGCCTTTCCAAGAAGTTGTAGGAAAAGGACCACAAATGTCTATATGCACTAGTTCCAAGACGTCTTTAGCTTTTTCGGCACCTAATTTTCTTATGTTTGTTCGTTTTCCCTTTATGCATTCAATACAGACCTCAAAGTCTGATAAATACAAAGGGTCAAGAATTTCATCCAACACAAGTCTCTGAATTCTTTGTTTAGAGATATGACCCAAACGCTTATGCCATAAGGTGGTTGAATTCTCATTCAATTTTTCATTTTGTACCATGTGAACTTATTTGCAGTATTTCATTATAGGAACTAACAACATCAAACATGTAAAGATTATCAATTAAAGAACCAAAACTAACCATATTTGAATTTTGGTAGAGACTAACTTTATTATTTCCAAATGAACAAGAAAATCCAAATTTGTCCAAACTAGAAATAGAAATCATATTCCGTCTAAAAGACGGTACAACAAAAGTCTCAAACAAATCCAAATAAAATCCAGTTTTTAAATGTAATCTAAAAGTTCCAATAGGTTCCACTGCAACCTTCTTGCCATCACCCACAAAGATAAATCTTTCATCATCACTTGGTAGTCGACTCCACAGGCAACCCTGCATAGTCATACTTATGTGAGTCGTAGCACCAGAATCTACCCACCAAGTATCTTTAGGTACAAAAGCCAAATTAACTTTTGAACAAACTAGAATAAGAAATTTACCTTTCTTCACACGCCATGCGGCATACTTGGGGCACTCTTTCTTCATGTGTCCCGACTTCTTGCAGAAGTAATAGGTAAATTCCTCATCTTTATTTTATTTTTTTGCTAAGAAGTCCCTTCTGCAGTACCCTTAGTCTTCTTCCTTCTCTTATTCTGAGAGGTCGAAGTCAAGTGAGCACTTTCAGTCTTATCTCTTTACAGTCTCTCCTCCTCTTGCACACAGTGAGATATAAACTCATTGAGGGACCATTTGTCCTTCTGAGTGTTATAAATCACTTTGAATTACCCAAAGTGTGCAGGAAGCGAGATCAAAACCAAGTGCACGAGCAGGTCTTCACCAAGCTCTAACTTAAGTGACTTGAGTTTTGATGCGAGATTGGACATCTCCATAATGTACTCCCTTATGTTCCCTTTTCCTTTATACTTCATGGAGATGAGTTTAGCCAAAAGGTTACTCGTCTCCGCCTTTTCATTTTTTGCAAAGTATTGCTCAATTTCCTCAAGGAATTTCTTTGCACTTTACCCTCAGAAATAGAGCCTCAAAACGCCTCTGGAATAGAGCGCTTCATGATCATAAGGCACATTCGGTTGGACCGATCCCACTTCTCAATTTTTTACCTCATTAGAGGTTTATGGAGTGGAAATGGGTCATTCCGTCCTCATTGCCAAGTCCAAATCCTTACAGCCAAGAATAATTTATACGACTTCCTTCCAGACCTTAAAATTTGTCCCATTCAGCATTGGGATAGAATGCACTTGGGCAGTAACATTTGCAGCACTGGTAATATTAACTAAAGAGAGAACAAAATAATAAAATGTTCACAAATAATCAAACAAGTCATATAAAGTATATATAACAAGACATGCAAATATTTCCCATAACAGATTCATCACAAGATACCTAGCACAACATTAATTCTAGTCTTTGGACAGAGAAATTAATTTGTAATTGGTACTCTCAACGCAATAATCAAATATTGACAATTAGTTCTGACAAATAATAGCCTTTCTTTGGATCGACTATTAATCTCATGAAAAAAAACTTAATAATTGTCACATATTTATCATCGCAGGTATGTTATTATTTGGTCAAATAGCGTCTTCCTTTGGGACAAACACAATTCGCATAAATAATTTCATACTAACATCCATGCAATTTAATTAAATCAATTTACACAATAGAGGTTACTTTGGCAACATAATGGTTCAATCAATTTAATTAAAATTACTGAACACACAATCAAATGGAAAAGATCTGTAATGATTAAATTTGCACAAATTTGCACCCAATTGTGATAGCAATAAATGTTTGAAAAACTACATCATGGTAAACTAATTACGCACCTGAAACAAACATATCACGATACTATCACAAATTTATACCAACCACGTGAATAACATAAATTATCAGCTTATCACCGTTTCATAAAAAAATAGTTGGCCCAAATATATATATATATATATATATATATATATATATATATATATATATATGTGTGTGTGTGTGTGTGTGTGTGTGTGTGTGTGAAATTCTGTCACGTACTAAATGCCAACACCAGATACGTAGAACCTTTATCCCAAATAGCATAATATGCCAGCATATGCAACACAAACAAAACAAAAAATTGTACAATCTCGTAAATCAAATGTAGAGGCCTTTTATTAATTCTAAAGAGTAGAAAAACTTTATGGCCATAACACATGAATTTAGGGGTTTTACAATTTTATTGATCAAAATAGTTTCTCTCCAAAATAAAATTAGGGTTCATATAACTAAAATGATCCAGATATAATACATATCAAATAGAGCTTTAAATCTCAATAATCTAATAGTAATGGTGGCTCTGATACCACTTGTTGGGAATTTTCAATAAACCATATACAATACCAAATGAGCACCAAAACACATTACGTCAGATTACCAAGAGGTTTTAAGGAATACCTGGATCCATAGAACTTGATTAACACGCAGCGGAATCTGACAGTGGTCACGAACAATTGGTTTAATGACCTTCCTCAACCAAATCACCTTCTTCTTTATGGGACCTTCGTTTTCTCTTCAGATGGGGAGAGGAGAAACTGTTTGTTGATTTGGTGTATTGGGGACCATAACCATGTCTTATGTTTTAAACCTATTAGGGTTCCCATTATCCCCTAATGGGCCAATCTGGTTTCCGTTCATTAAGTCCATATCAATTATCTGTTGACAGTCTAATGGGCTCACTCAAATAGATCACTTTATATTGAACCCATTTAAATGTAAATAACTAATATAAATGTTATAATATAATATATAGCTCATATTAATTAATTAGGAATTATAAAATTCCTAACACCTGTAGGTCGGCCTCGCCTATTTCCACCCCTACTAGTATATTACAATAACATTGTGCTGTACGTGCATCTTGAGCAGGCTTTCTCTTGAAAAAATTGTGGAGAACATTTGGTGGCAAATTAATGAGCACTAGCCTGGTGGGAAGTCAGTCAATCTCTTCATTTCGTGATATGAAAAGGTGATGGTAATGGATTAATGATTGAAAATTTAGATGTAAAAGTGCTTGCATGCACTTCTTGTTGCTTATGACTTTTAGCTTTCTAGCTATTCAACAGTTGGAACTTGGAATTATATTTCATCTTTCGTCAACCTCATTTTTTTCCGCTTTTCCTGTCACATCACGTAATATATTTCATCTTTTATTTTTTTCCTCTTATCTCTCACCATGAGTATAAATCTAAAAGTGTATGAGTATCATTTTTAATCACAAAAAGTAGTACGAAGGCAAATTAATACTTTCCGCCTTTACATAACCATAGAAAGTACAAACAGTAAATTACAAAGCATATGGTAGTTTGAAAATAAGGACAAAACTTGGTACAAGATTCTAGAGAAACAAAATATATATCAGCTAGCTAGAAAAGTAATATGTTATATACATCTTAAAGCATACTTTTTTGAATCTTAGTTCGACGGACTTGATTTATTTAAGTAAAGTTAAAAGTTATAGATTTAAGTCTTATAAATAAATAAAAAAATAATCATTATGTGTTAACTAAAACATATTTCTAATGTGTTCGAAAATCAATATATGCAAATTACTTTTTTTCTTTCAATACTAATATATGCAATTCGATCTCACTGCCACGCGAGATTTAATGTCAAATATCTGACCCTTCTACATATATAATTAGTTGTGATTAAAGACACAGCCTATTAAAACAAGAATATATTATTATCATATACTATAGCATAATTACAAGATCCCAAATCCTACGCTAAAATAATGAACTCGTCATGTGTACATGGCCCAAAGACGACTTTTCTATCTCAAGCAAAGTGTTCGATTCAACCAAATTTTTTGGTGTTTGGATGAAAAGAACAGCCAAATTCTAAATAGGATATAATTATCGGGTCATATATGAACTTAAAATATTATATAATACAATAAAATAAATTGTGAAAGATTAAGATAAATTAAAAGTTGCTGAAATATAAATGAACTTAAAATGCATCTAGACTTACAAAAGAATTTAAATTTAACCATCTAGGAAATAATTAGCGCACAAAGAATAAATTTTCATTTTTCCATAACTTCAATTTCGTAACGTTTTTAAATATGTTTCTCACTCAATATTCATTTTAATTGTTGTGATTGTCGATAAGAAGATTCAATTTTATTATTCATTTATTATCATGTCCAATATTTACAATTTAGTATATCACTATATTTAGAAGAACAATAGTTGAGCATATTTATACAATTTAACTAAAATAAAATTTATAAGATAGAAAACTATTATAAATTATTGTATTATATCAATATTTTTTAATTATACACAATATGAATTTATTGAAAAATTCAAATTTAATTTTTGTTAACATTTTTATCTCAATAATATTAGTTATTTCAAAATTAAAACACCAAAAAAAAAACTATCTAACTGGTGAAACTATAATTTGAATAATTATTTTCTAACTAATGAACGATCATGATAATAATAAATAAAAAGTTACCATAATTTTAAAAAAAAAAATCCATTATTTTCTAACTAAGGGGAACAACTTCTTCAAGGGATTGCTTCATCGGTATGAAATTTCACCCACTCCCTGGTTAAAGCTTCGAATTAATGGGAAGCTTCAAATTTCTTTGCAACATCTGGGATAAAAGTCCTTTCGGATAAAGCTCTCATAACAGTTTTACTTTATAATCGGATAGAAGATACAGGAAATTGTTCTTCAAGAATCCACAAAAGACCCTGGAAAACGAAGTCGAATATGGAAACCTAAGGAAGCGCTTGAAATATTGAAATATAAAAGGGTAAGTGGTATGTTCAATTGTTTATTTTTTAACACGTGAGTCTTTTTAGAATTTAGCTAATATGATATGATAGTCTTGCTAACTATTATTCTAAATTTTGTTTGTCAGGGAATTCATGTTGTTGAAGACATAATTTTAGATTTGGATACATTAACTAAGAATCTAAGTTTGAGCTCTGATTCCCTAGCAAGGATGACTCATGTGAGATTTCTTAAAATCCATAGAGGGTATCGGCGCAAGTGCAAATTTAATGTGTACTTTCTTAATGGTCTTGAGTCACTGTCGTATAAATGAGGTACCTTCATTGGGAAGATTTATGTCTTGAGTCTTTGCCGTCTAACTTTTGTGTTGAACAACTTGTAGAGTTTCACATGCCTCACAACAAGCTTACAAAGCTTTGGGATGGGATTCAGGTATTACATACTACATCTTTTTGTTCAATTTATAAAGATAAGAGAGAGAGTCCTGTTGTGTTGCCTCATGTGAACCTCATGATTATGAATTTAACAATATCTGATCTATTTATGCATATTTCTTGTTACAGAATCTTGTAAATAAAGAGCTTTGTTTTTCGGGGCTCTATCCCAGGCTTATCCAAGGCAGAAAAACTTGAATTTGTTTGGTTTGATGATTGTGAAAGCTTGCGTGAGCTCCACCCATCCATGTCATCTCTCCCCAACCTTATAACTTTGTCTATAACTAGATGTAGAGGGATTGAAAGCCTTAATGTTCATTCAAAATCTCTCCAAAGGTTGTATGACAATGGTTGTTCATATCTGTCAAGGAATTCTCAGTGGCATCAAAGGAAATGACAATCTTGAACTTATCTACCACCTCCATAGTGCAATTCCATCATCAATTTGGCCTAATAGGAAACTTAGCTTTCTTTCTTTAAGTAGTTATAACAAGGTTGACAAGTTATCAAATGATTTGGGAATGGGATCCATAACAGCACCAGATCATTATGGGAGCATGCAGCGCAATGCACCGGAACTGTCATCCTTACAAGCACTTACATATTCACAACATTGGACACTTTTCATCATTAGAACTTTTGGAGCTATATAATGTCAAGAGCTTGCCTGCTAACATCAATAACTATTCCTTATCTCCAACTTTCATCCGACTTGTGCGGTTTCATTTATTGTTGTGTTGTTCTTTCTAAAGGAACATCGGTTTCATGTTCTGTGTATCAAGATGGTAAAACGGTTGGTCATGACAACAACGTTTTTTATCACATTATATCAGTTGCAGATCTCGTGTTGGTTTCGTATGTCAAAATGTCGAACAACTTACCATTTAAACTTCAATTTTATTTCAAAGATAAAAACTATCTATTTCAAGAGAGCATAGAAGGGTGTGGGGTTTTCCCAGTATATGCCTCAGAATCTGGGTTGAAGTTGTTAGGTAGTAGTAGCAAGGAAATTTTTTAATCGGAATCCATTTCTCAAATCTCTGATGATGAATGGGAACAACTTCTCAATGTGATTACATCATCGGTATGAAACTTGATCCATCCCTTGATTAATAATTGTAGGCTCCTTATCTGTTACTATTTTTTTTCTTTAATGAATTTAGTCTTTCAAATACAGAAATTATTAGTTGAATATGCCTAGTACTATATATTGCAATAACATTTTGTTGTACTTGCATGTTGAGCAGGTTTTCTTTTAAAAAAAATTGTGGAGAACATTTGATGGGAAATCAACATTAGCTTTGAGCAAGTCAATCTCTTCATTTGGTCGTCTGAAACGGTGATGGTAATCGATTTGTGATTTAAAATTTAGATGTAAAAGTGCACTCTTGTTGCTTATGACTTTTACCTTTGTTGTAGCTATCCAACAGTTGGAACTTGAAATTAATGGTAATTTTTGTTTTATTCTCTGGAGCATATACATCATGATAGAGTGGAATAGGTTTCAATTTTGGCCATTCATTTCTTTTATATTAATTATAAATCAGATTAGTATTAATTAACATTCTATTTAACAATATTTTAACACAATTAAAAGAATTTCTCACCTCAAGTAGAACGTAAAAAATTATTAGATCGGTCCCTATACGTGTAAATTATTGGATTGGTCTCTGTATGTGTAAAGGTTTCATATAGCAACACTAATGATATTTATGTCCTTACAGTGCACAGCACTTCCACCTTTCTTTCAACCTCATTTTTACTCTTCCTATCATATCACATAATATTTATCATTTCTCTCTCTTCTCTTCTTATTTCTCACTAGATATATATATACAGCTAAGTGTATCATTTTTCATAACAAAAATCCTCTTTTAACTCTTACAGAGGCAAGTAAATATTTTATACCTTCACGTTACCAGAAACAGTACAAGATTCCCATAAAAACAAATAGATCAGCTAGAAAAGTAACCTGTTATACATCTTAAAGCATACTGTTTTCTTTAATACATGCCACAGAGGAATCAGAGGTATAAAATATTAAAAGTGAACAACTACAAAGGCATTAAGAGGCTCTCTCTTCACTTTCGTGGTCTCTGCAGTGACTCAAGGACAAAAACATTATGTTAGGTGCTTGACAAACACTTCAATGCAGTTCAACTAATCATAATATAATATCAATAATCAATGAAGAGGGGTTATATCTTTTTCTCAATAACTCAATCCATCAATATATAATGATCTTTCTAAACCACTGTTCATCAACTCCCATATCATCAGCGCGTCACCAAATCATATGATAAGAAAAGGTTTTACTGCTGTCAACCATTCATATGATAAGAAAAGGGTTTTACTGCTGCCAACCATACTGTTGGTTGCGGTTACCACCCATCATGTTTGATCCACGCCCAGCTGCCGATCCACCATAAGGAGCACCTTGAGGATAATTTGGAGCTCCAACTCCATAGCCGCTTCCACCCCCACCACGAGGACCACCACTGGGCCCACCGGGCATACCACTTGACCCATAAGGTGCACCCCGCCCTTGAGGAGGATATGGCCCACTTCCATAACCACTTCCTCCTCCTTGACCTGCACGATTCGGGTGATTGTATCCCCCACCAGAGTTCCCACCAGAAGGATATCTTCCTGGCCCACCAGAAGGACCTCGAGGCTTTCCATAATGATGGCTAGGTCCTGCAGCAACTGCTGGTTGAGACCCATGAATAGGGTGGTTAGGACCTTGCCGCATTTGGGGGTGTTGTTGCCCAGCCTGCTGAATGGGGGGCAAACGTGTATGCTGCTGAGGATGCTGCATTTTAAGACGCTTGGCATTTTCTTCATTTTGTCGTTGCTGCTGACGTTTTTTCTTGGTCTGAAACTCATGCGATGACTCGTATTTGGGTAAACTAAGCCAAACATAGGAGTAATAGTGACTTGGTGAGTTCAAAAATAAAAAATAGTAAATGATAGTTGATTGAAACAACAAACATATGGGGAAAGAACAAATGAGATAAGCAATTAATCCTATGAAGATCACATATTTCCTCGAAGGAAAATCAATATTTAGTAAATATTCAATATCATGGGATTGGGAGGTCATACCTCTTAGGATCACATGGTAATGGATCCGTCCAGAAATACTCAGCATCAAGTGCATCCTTGGCAGTAATTCTCTGTCGAGAAATCAATTTGGCAAACAAATATTAGAATACAGATCAAGAACAGAATGATTCATCATAAAAGGACATCTCCCAGTAGTGAGTAATATTATTGTTGGATTACATTGAAAAGGAACACATTGTATTCATCTTTTAAAAGACTTCCTCTGGTTCCACTACTACATATAACACATTTCGCAACATTTATCTGGTAACATCTGTAAAAATGATGCAATTGTTAATTAACAAACGTTACCAAATGCAACGAATTACCACAACACAAGTCCACAACTAAAATAAAAAAAAAATAACCAAAAAAAGAAATAAAAGAACAGAATGATTCATCATAAAAGGACCAGTAATGAATAATATTAGGCGAATTTGTTTAAACTTCAAAAAAAAACTTTAAAATAAGTTATTTTTTAAGAAACCGTGCCTAGGACTGAATATCTGGAGTGTGCACAAATGTGGGTGACCCATACTTAATGTTAGAGAGAGAGAATGAGTAGAGAGAGAAACACTAGGGGGGAGAGAGATAGGTTTAGATGTCATTCATCCGAGAGAGCTAGAGTGACTTCAGGGAGGATTTCCGATGGGACCATGCCGGAAACAAGGAAAGACACCAGCAACACTATGGTCATTTGAATTGGAGGGATCACAAGGACATTTCATCATTTTACTTCACATGGTTTTTAGATGAAATCACCGAGAAAGAGTTGTGGCATCATTTCAAAAGATGGGGCGACGTGAGGGAGATCTTCATCCCCAAACGAAGAAACAACAATGGACAAAGGTATGGATTCGCTAGATTCAAAGGGGTGAAAGATGTTCACTACCTAGCGAGACAACTGGACAACATTGTCATTGGTGGGCTGAAAATGTTTGTTAACATTCCAAAGTATGGGAGGGAGACGCAACGAAAGGTAGCGTTAGGAACCAAACCACAGGGGCGTGAGGAGAGGTATGCAACTAATGCTGGCTGGGCTAGACCACCACATCACCAAAAAACTCAAGATTCATATGCGGAGGTCTTGACGAGGAATACCAGGAATCCAGGTCAAACGCCAGCACACAACAACCAACCTCGAGGACGTGAAACCTTGTTCTCCTCAATTTACCTTGATGTAGGACTAGAAGACACGAAATGGTTGAATGAGGCGTGGGTCGGGCGTCTGAAAAATCCTGCTATGTTCGAAAGATTGGAGGATGACCTTCTGTGGGAGACAAGTCTGGACATCATACCCAAATATATTGGAGATGATTTAGTCTTGCTACTTGGCCTCAATGATGCCAGAACAGAACAGCTGATGAGTGGTGAAGAAGACGGAGGAACTTCGATGTTTTATTCA
Source organism: Glycine max (assembly GCF_000004515.6). Classification (NCBI taxonomy): domain Eukaryota; kingdom Viridiplantae; phylum Streptophyta; class Magnoliopsida; order Fabales; family Fabaceae; genus Glycine; species Glycine max. The sequence goes on along the minus strand of NC_038256.2, from coordinate 9,109,909 downwards.
ATGGAGAAATGGAGTCCGGGTATATGCCCTGGATGCAGACTAACCTGGGTTCAGTGCTGGGTATCCCACTCCAAGCCTGGGATGCAAAACATATAAAGCAAATTCTGGTCGGCATGGGAGAAGTGATTGAAGTGGACGAGGATGTCGAAGAAAAACAGAGGCTAGACAGAGCAAGAGTGCTCGTTAAGACTCCATGCAGGCCCAAAATCCAACACTTCGTGGACGTTCACATAGGCGGTGAAGTGTTCAAAGTGGATGTAGTGGAGGAATGCGGTTGTGGTATCCACGACCACCACATAGGTCAACGCAGCTTTATGGGATCGTCCGACGAGGTCCATTCCGAGGACAACTACCTCGAAAGCCTTAGCCTGAGGTCGATGGACATGCCGGAGCTCGAAGGGGACCTACCCAAAGGGATAGCACCGGACCGGCGAACCAAACTGCGCGGAACTACAGGATCTACTATCGCCAACAGCAACGACCTTGGGACCCATGCTTTACCCTGCGGTCAGACCAAACGCGATGACCCATTGGGTAAAGGATTTATCCCGCGGCCGTACGATGGAAGACAGAGCAGTACCAATGGTGATCAGCCGGCGCGTCAAAGGGATGAGACAACGGCTACCAACCCAGTTGACGTTATGCCCAAACAAGGCAAAGCTCAAAACCTCAGGAAAATCACCTATGCAACAGAGGAGAAGCTTATTCATGAGAAAGGCAACCAAGAAAGGGGAGTAGGTAGTGACGAGGCAATGTCACTACTTTTATTTGAAAATGCAGAACGTGTAAACGGGATGGGGAAAGGTTGCTCGAATAAAGGGGTGGGCCTTTCTATCCAAAGCCCAATAAAGCAAATGGAAAACATGGGCCAAGAAAGGGTAGTAGGTAGTGACGAGGCAATGTCACTACTTTACTTGAGAATGCAGAATGTGTCAACGGGATGGGGGAAGGATGTTTGAATAAAGGGGTGGGCCTTGCCTTTCTATCCACAGCTCAGTAAAGCAAATGGATCACATGGGCCACAGTCCTAAACATATAAGTGGCTCTAATAGTAAATGGCAGGTCTATTCAAGAAACTGGAGGTGCAAAAAGAAGTTACAAACAGGCTTTGCTCAGATTGATACAGCCTCAACAACAAACACGAGCAGCCCACATATTCAGTACCCAAGGGACATGGAACAAGCTGGGAATGGTCTTAATGAAAATAGTGGCTCGGCAACAGAACCAATAACACGGATTGAAGGTGACAATGTAAACCATCAGATTCAAGAGGCAGCTGAAATTTGGAGTATGGCTAAGCAGTTGAGGTTACAAGAGGGTCTGATCAAGACAAATTCATTGAAAAAATAAAATTCATGGAAGAAAGAGACAAAAAGGTAGCAGAAATTTGGAGTACTCCATGAATATAGTCTCCTACAACATCAGAGGTTTGGGAAGGGGGGTTAAGTGGGCAGCAGTTAGAAGATTGATCAAGAAGGAGCATGTAGACATGATTTGCTTATAGGAGACAAAGAAAGAAAATATAAATAAGTCCATGTGTCAAGCTTTGTGGGGGGATCTAGAGGTCAGCTGGGAGATGCAACCTGCTATCAATACAGCAGGTGGCATTCTATGCCTATGGAGCGAAAAAACTTTCAAGTTGCAGAGGAAAGTCATTGGCAATGGATTTATTTTCTTAGCAGGGGAATGGCTCAAGGAGGCTCGACAAGTCAACATAGTTTCAATCTACTCTCCATGCGACATCCAAAACAAAATAATACTATGGGATAATGTAAAGCAGTTGAAAGATCCACTCCTTGGAGGATTATGGTGCATTCTAGGTGATTTTAACAGCATTAGAGATCCAAAAGAAAGGTTTGGCACATGCCATAGGGGATTATTGGACAGTAGTATCAAAGAGTTCAATGATTGGATAGATGAACTAGAAGTGGTTGAGGTACCTTGGCTAGGAAGAAGATTCACTTGGTTTAGACCCAATGGGGCATCTAGAAGTAAACTGGACAGAGTCTTAGTATCCCATGAATGGCTCGGTGTGTGGCCTGGAAGCACTCAAATTACATTAGAGAGGAATTTTTCAGATCAATGCCCAATCCTACATCGATCTAAGAACATAGACTGGGGTCCTAAACCTTTTAGGATTCTTGACAGTTGGTTCTCAGATAATTCCTTCAAAGAAATCGTTCATCATTGTTGGACTTCCAATCAGCAAGCGGGGTGGGGAGGATTTGTACTCAAAGAAAAAATAAAGAGACTCAAACAAAGGTTGAAGATATGGATCAGGGAGCAATTTGGAGACACTTTTAAGAAGGTTAAGAGGATCAAGGCTGACTTAAACAAATTGGAGGAGGACACAATCCATAGACAGCTTTCGCCCCAAGAAGTGGCAACAAAGAAACAATTACAAGAAGATCTATGGGTAACGGCTCAATCCCATGAATCATTGTTGAGGCAGAAGGCGAGATCAAGGTGGATCAAGGAAGGTGACTGCAACTCTCGTTACTTTCACTTGATGATAAACGCTAACCAGAGGAACAACTTCCTAAAAGGAGTCATGGTTGACGGAATATGGACTGATGAGCCACACAAAGTGAAGGAGGAAGTCAGACTATTCTTCTCACAAAGATTCCAAGAGCCAGACTATCACAGACCCCAGCATGATGGAATAAGCTTTCGGCCTATTTCTCAGTTGCAAAATGATAGACTTCTGGATCGCTTTCAGGCGAACGAAGTAAAACAAGCTGTTTGGGATTGTGGGAGCGACAAAAGTCCAGGCCCGAACGGACTGAACTTCAAATTCATCAAGAAATTTTGGCAGATTCTTAAACCGGACGTTCTCCGCTTCCTAGATGAATTTCATGCAAATGGTACCTTTCCAAAAGGTTGTAATGCATCCTTCATAGAACTAATTCCTAAGGTAGCTGACCTTCTTGAACAATTACAGACCTATTTCATTAATAGGATGTATGTACAAGATAGGGGCGAAACTATTGGCTAAAAGAATGAACATGATGTCATTCATCATAGATGAAGCCCAATCAACATTCATAGAGGGTCGTCATCTACTTCACAATGCATCAATAGCAAATGAGGTCATTGAAAAAGCTAAAAGAAGTCAGAAATCATGTCTTGTATTCAAAGTAGATTATCAGAAGGCATATGACTCAGTCTCATGGGATTTTCTGTTGTACATGCTGAGGAGAATAGGTTTCAGCCTCAAATGGATCAATTGGATTGAGGGGTGTTTAAGATCAGCGTCCATATCGGTCCTTGTAAATGGTAGCCCTACGGCTGAGTTCTCTCCTCAAAGGGGACTTAGGCAAAGGGATCCATTAGCACCATTCCTATTTAATGTAGTTGTTGAAGCTTTGAATGGGCTGTTGAAGAGCGCTACGAAGAAAAATATGTATACAGGTTTTCCAGTAGGTTCCAACAATGTGAGAATAAGTATTTTACAATATGCGGATGACACAATCTTTTTTGGGGAGGCAAACATGGAGAACGTCAGGGTAATCAAAGCTGTCCTAAGGACGTTCGAATTAGCATCAGGCCTACAAATCAACTTTGCAAAGAGTAGTTGTGGAGCAATTGGAGCATCAGATCATTGGAAACAACTTGCAACGAATTATCTGAACTGTAGATTGCTGGACTTTCCTTTGGTTTACTTGGGCATACCTGTTGGGGCCAACCCGAGGCGAAGTTAGATGTGGGATTCTATTATCCACAAATGTGTGAGAAAACTAACAAAGTGGAGGCAAAGACATATACCTTTTAGGGAGAGAGTGACACTCATACGGTCAGTGCTAACATCAATTCCTATTTATCTCTTTTCATTTTTCAGGGTGTCTAATGGTGTGGTGGACAAGTTGGTGAAATTACAACATAGATTCCTATGGGGAGGCGGTCCTAACCACAACAAAATCGCATGGATAAGGTGGGAGACAGTGTGCTTACCAAAAGAGAAAAAGGGTTTGGGTCTCAAGGACATCAAGACCTTCAACCTTGCACTGCTGGGCAAATGGAAGTGGAACTTACTCCAACACCAAGGAGAATTATGGGCTAGAGTTTTGGAGTCAAAATACGGAGGGTGGCGGAACTTGGATGTAGAAGGTAGAGCATCCCATGAATCAATATGGTGGAGGGATTTAAAATCAGTTGTTATTCATTCACATCAGGGATGGATACTTCAAAGTGGATTGAAATGGAAGGTTGGTTGCGGAGATAGAATCAAATTTTGGGAGGACACATGGATCAATGAAGAAGAAACATTAACAAGAAAGTTCCCTAGGCTATACTTGATATCCTGCCAGCAAAATCAGCTCCTACAACAAATGGGAACTCACAAGGAGACTGGATGGGAGTGGAATTTTAGTTGGAGAAGGCCACTGTTTGACAATGAGATTGACTCGACTGTCAATTTCCTCAGAGTAGTGGAAGGACAAAGGATTCAGCAACTGGGTACTGATGTTTGGGAGTGAAAAGGAGACCCAACCGGCAAATATTCGACTCAAAGCGCATACAAAATGATATGGGAGGAATCAGCAGAGGGAAGCCAGATAGAGTGCTTTAAGGAGTTGTGGAAAATACAGATACCAGCCAAAGTTGCGGTGTTTGCTTGGAGGTTACTTCGGGACATATTGCCTACAAGAAAGAACCTACAGAGGCAACAGGTGCAGATCCATAATTTGTCTTGCCCTTTCTGCAGCAGTCATGAAGAAGATGCAGCACACTTATTCATCCATTGCAGTAGAATCCAACCTATTTGGTGGGAATCCATGTCATGGCTGAATATTCAAGGTGCCTTCCCGCAAACTCCACAGCAACATTTCCTTCAACACTCATGTGTATTGTCCGAAGGCATAACGATCAAAAGATGGCAGTTATGGTGGCTGGCCTTAACTTGGGCTATATGGCAGCTTAGAAATAAAATATTGCTCTCAAATGAAAGTTTTAATGGCAACAAATTGTTTGAAGATGCAACTTTCCTACTTTGGATGTGGCTTAGGGGCTTTGAGAAAGATTTCACAATACACTTTAATCAATGGTCAAGTAACATTAGATATGGTTTTCTTTATCAGCAGAGGACAGAACAAATACAATAGCAGTAGGGGTAGATTCTAAATTGTAGCCATAGTTTGGTTCCTTCTCAGACTATGTTCAGTCTGTTTTCAGGCACCATTCGTATGGTCTTTCCTATTTCTGTAATTCAGTACCTCTGGTACTCCTTTATATATATATTAGTTTTGCTGATAAAAAAAAAAAGAAACCGATAGAACTTGCTTCTTAAAATAAGCAGAAAACTGTTTTTTTTTTTTTAAGCATAAGCAGTTTAGACAAACATTTTAAAAAAACATAAAATTGCTTATTTTATCAAAATAAGTGTTTTTTTTAAAAACAAATAAGTTTAAACAAGCCAGCCCATTATCATTGGATTACATTGAAAGGGAACATAGCGTATTTCATCTTTTAAAAGATTTCCTCTGGTCCTTCTATAAGAGAAAAAAAAAAACTAATTCATCAAGGCTAATCAAAATAATCAATTTAAAATTGTTAATAAGGTCATAAATTTTAATTTTATTCCTGAAATACCCATAAAATTAAATGCTTTAAGTGGTAATTATAGTTAATGACACTACTCATAATTTAAGTGGTAATTAATGTTAATACCCGAATGATTGCATCCACTTACATGCAGAATGAGTGTCTCATTGATAGACTTCACACTAAATTAAAGGTATAAATGAAATTAGCAATTAATCAATCCAAAAATGGAGGGTTTCTAACTCAGAGGTGAAAATAGGAGACCATATTATCCCTCAAGTCACACAGTTTAAATATCTTGGGTCTGTAATACAGGATGATGGGGAAATTGAAGGGGATGTGAATCATCGCATTCAAGCAGGATGGATGAAATGGAGAAAAGCATCGGGGGTGTTATGTGATGCAAAGATACCGATCAAGCTAAAGGGAAAGTTTTATCAGACTGCGGTAAGACCGGCGATTTTGTACGGAACAGAATGTTGGGCGGTCAAGAGCCAACATGAGAATAAAGTAGGTGTAGCGGAGATGAGGATGTTGCGGTGGATGTGTGGTAAGACTCGACAGGATAAAATTAGAAACGAAACTATTAGAGAGAGGGTTGGAGTAGCGCCTATTGTAGAGAAGATGGTGGAAAATAGACTTAGGTGGTTTGGGCATGTAGAGAGAAGACCAGTAGACTCTGTAGTGAGGAGAGAAGACAAACAATTCGAGGCAGAGGAAGACCCAAAAAGACTATAAGAGAGGTTATCAAAAAGGATCTCAAACTTAATGATTTGGATAGAAGTATGGTACTTGATAGAACATTATGGCGGAAGTTGATCCATGTAGCCGACCCCACCTAGTGGGATAAGGCGTTGTTGTTGTTGTTGTTGTTGTTGTTGTTGTTGTAGGACCAATAGAATGCATTCATTTGTTTATTATAAAAAGGATCGGAGGTAGCAACATGCATAAGTATATTACTTCTTCAGTTGTCTCAAACCAGCACTATGCCATTGTAGTTTTTTCTATATTTTATTTTCACCATTTTGATCACAAAACACAAGCCACTCAAAACCAAAACAGATGATACCATTTCTGTCATAAGCTCAAAAGGCAATTTGTCAATATAAGTTAGATAGCTATAAAAATAGTATATAAAGAATATAATTAACAATATTAAATTAAAAGAGACAGGGTAGGGTAAGAAAAAGAGGAATACAAGTTATTTGAAAGTTGAAACACAAAATGAACTAACTCGAAATTTATTTAGCAATTAAAATAATACCTGAGCGAGATCAAGAGTCAGCATCTTCTCCAACAATTCCAGGGCATGACGATCAAAACTATAATTCAGTCACAGGGAGAAAAGCTAATCAGATGGAACAGGCGCAAATATTAAATGTGTATGCAACATATAATTATTGTCTTATTTTCAATTTTTGACGATGGTGGGTAAAAAGCATGTAGATTTTATACTCATACTCCAACACTTACTGTCTGAAAACTTCCCGGAGACGTCTTTTCATTGGTCTTGTAGGCTTAAATTGATTATACCAAGGAGTCTTAGAAACACCGGGCCAGTTCACCTCATCTGGTGCTCCACACAGCTCAAAAATCTTATTTAATTGTTCTGGCTACAATAATTACAAAGAAAACATGCATTACCTTCAAACTGTACTAGAAACAATTACCATGAGTATATACACTATAGGCCACACATGGTAAAAGCAAGAAATGGAATGAAAGTAAAAACATTGGGTAACTAAATTCTTGAAAAATATTATGGTTAGATCCAGAAATAAACCAGACACCACCATTAGCATTCGATTTAGCCCTGATGAGTAATATAAAAACCACATTATAATGCAAACATCTTCAGATAAAAATCATTATTTAGATTGGCAGAAAATATTTGAAGTCTGTATGACAAGAACAGAAAGGCAAGTATGAAGAATCTCTTCATCTGGCTATTAAGACATCTTGTATACTGAGTAGTGATAACATACTGGATAAAAGCATGCCTCGCCACAATACAATTTCACAACCACTTTTACTTTACCCCTAATTTCAGACAAGAATTATACATATTATCACTAACCTCATCTTTTCCAGGAAAGATAGGCTTCCCATGAAGAAGCTCTGCAAAAATGCACCCTACAGACCACATATCTACAGCTGGCCCATACCTTGTTGTCCCAAGCAGCAGCTCAGGGGGTCTAATAATATAATGAAATAAATCAATAATGTGTATGGGCATAAGTTCATGATGCAACCCTCCCAAAAGAACTTAGGTCAAAATTAAAACCTATTATGGACATAAATTACCTGTACCATAATGTGATGACACGATTTGTAAGATTTGCATTGTGCTCGTTAGAAAATGACCGTGCCAGTCCAAAATCAGCAAGCTTCAGATTACCTTCATTGTCTATGAGAAGATTCGAACCTGCAACAGAAAATACATCAAATAGGAGTAATAGATTTGACAAGATCTAAAACCAAAATTTGTACATGTATCTTTGGAAGGCATTAGCAAAAGGACACCTTTGATATCACGGTGAAGTACTTGATTTACGTGACAGTAATGTAGCCCAGTCAGAAGCTGTCTCATGTAACACTTTAGAAGGAAAAAACAACTCAGGCATGACTAAAAAACTATTAATATACCAATTAACACTGAATGTTAACAGTAAATACCTTAATTTGGGGAACTGTGAATCTCATCCCAGGTCGGTCAGCAAGACCTGTCAAATCATGGTCCATGTATTCAAAGACCATATAGATGCCACCTTTATATTTGTTACCATCTGCTCAGTTCCAAAAAACAAAAACAAAAGAAGATATAATAGGAAATATAAAAAATAACAGGATCAAAAGGGAGATTATGGATATGTTCATATAGTCAAAACAGTACTGTCTAATTGAAAATGAAGTGATTGACTATTATCATGAAAATGAATAACTTGCCTGGCCTCCCTTGTTCATCTTTCTCAGGGCCTGTAAAAAAACAAATTTTAGAAATGCATAAATTGAAGCCTACATTATATTGGTAACAGCACATTTAGATCATTGAAAAATATACCTGGAGAAGTCACAATTTCTTTCAAGTTGATTACATTTTCATGGTGCAATTTCTTCAGAATTTTGATTTCACGTATAGCAGTTATAGGAAACTGCAATGACAAAATTTACAGTACGATTCAGAAGGGAGACTCATATCACAGACACAGCAACATATAGCTACTGCAACTTCAGATTTTAATAAACTGAAATGCACAATCAAATGTTTGAAAATGAAGCGAAGACACACAAAGGATATCACAGATGAAGTATAAAACCAGGAGCATTAACTTATGAGTTATGCTTACAAATATATCTATCTATCAATAAATAAATAAGTATATATATATATATATATATATATATATATATATATATATATATATATATCAAGAAACATTCAACAACAAGGTCAAAGATATACCCCTTCTCTCTCATTGTCCATTCGTATTTTCTTCAGAGCAACAATTTCTCCAGTTTTAATCTCTCTAGCCATATAAACCTGACTGCAAGCATAAACATTTAAAAGTATTACTTCCCTTCAGGAAATATCAGCAATGAGGTAGAAACAATTAGTGAAACATAAAGCAGCCAAAGCATTCCAATCCAAAGGTAAAATTTTAAATCATTTCATGGAAGTCTGATGCCCTATAAACAAATATCCAAACCAAAAAGGTGCAAATAAGCTAAAAAAAAGTTGGTACTTAGGAATAAAATAGAAATGGAAACAACGTCACTCCAGAGAAGAAAAGTAGGTGTGTGACATGAGACGGAAGAGTTTACAAGATAAAAGAATTTGCAGAAGAAAAGAAATACAGCATCAAAATAAGAAAATGAGTGAAGAGAACACAACATCTCGATTCTTGAGCATGTTATGTTGGGAGAGGAGATTAGGTGACAGTTGAAAGAGCTGCTCGAAAGCTTAACGAACGAAAAAAGCCCAAGGAGATTTTACAAGCAACCAAAGAAGCCCTAAATAAAATGGACTTTGAATGTAATTTTACCAACATCATAAAATTAGAAAACTCAAATTGTTGTGATCAGGTGCTCCATAGCACAAAAGTACAAGATTTCTATCTCTAACAACTAAATTGGCTTCTGCAATCTTCATCTTTCTATTCCAAACACTGAATTTTAGGCAGTTACTGAATGGATCTAACTAGAAGTGTTTGAAAAAAAAGAGATGGGGAAGACACCTTTCAAAATATTAAGTGATTCGAGCAATGTGTTCCAAACAACTTGAAAAAGAAAGATATGTTAAGAGTGTTGTGCAATTTGTCAAAAGTAAACTCACAAAATCACAATACAAGAACAATAGAATAATCAATTTTAACAAGCATCCAATTTTATTGTGAACAGTACAAAGAGACTTTTTAACATAAATAGATGTGTTCTGAAAATATTATAAAGTGAAGGAATATTACACAAAAGAAGTACTATTCTGTCTCTCTTGGCCTCATCCCCCCTCCCATTCATTACATGGAAGCTGCCAGAAATTTTACAAGCAAAACACAATGTAGATGGTACAACATATGAAACATTTCAAAAGTAAATTACTTGTAAACACCACAGGCAATTAAAAAAAAAAAGAAACAGATAACCCCCAAGATTGTTAAAGGATAACGGGAACCATATTGTCATTTATGTTCCTGATAAGACGTTAAACTTTTGAACATCACTTTGCTTACAAATAAGGCCAGTTTCTTTTACTCTACCAATCAAATTCATTGTTTCACGTTTCAAGAAGTTCCAATCACTGGCTAACAATCTAATCGCCGCTTCTCCATAAGCCAAAAGGCAAAAGCTTAGGCCCTATTTTCATAAACTTATCCATGAACACTTATAAGAGAGGAAATTAAAAGGTTAAAATGAAATACACTTCTCCCGTAAATTAAAATCAAGTTATGCCCTTCTGCTTTGGAAGAAATTAGATGAAAGAGCTTTTATAAAATTTAAAGTGCATATAAGATAATTTTAACTTATCTGAGACTCTCAGCTCATTTTCCCTTCTTATTTTCTTGTCCTATAAGTACTTATGAAGAAACTAATCCAAACAGGACATAATTTCCCTCCCTTCCATAAACTTCTCTCTCACTCAAAACTTAATTGGTATACTCAAATTGTTTGCCAATCCAATAACACCCCCCGCCCAAAAAATATAGACTATGATAACATGATCAAAATAAGTTCATGCCAAAACCATAAACCACATCACACCAACACAAACAAAGAAAAAAAGCAAGAAAATAAATAATAATAATAACAATAATAATAATAACAACAACAACAACAACAACAACAATAAAATAGAAACAAACAATGAAAGAAGTGGGTATGGTGAGAAATGAGAGAAAAGAAAACTGACCCATATGTGCCCTCGCCAATTTGCTCCAACTTCTCAAAGCAATCGACGCTTCTGGAACCCCACGAAGGTGACTCGTTCACGTTGAGTTGCCCGGGGGCTGCCATAGCCATTACTACTCCTCGCAAAACCCTAGAGGCTCTTCTTCTGCCCCCCGCCAAAAAAAAAAAAAGAAAAGAAAAGAAAAGAAAAGAAAGAACCGAAAGAGAATCGAAAGAGGGGGTCTGTTGGAGCGAGTGAGGAGAAAGGGACAGAATTTTCCCGGAAAATGTCGGAGAACGGTGGTGGGAAAATCGGAATTGGAGTGAAAAATCTAAGTGTGCCGACAAAGGCTGCAAATGTAGTTTGTTTGTTTGAGGATGGATGTTCAAATATTTTCGGCTTAGTTACTCTTTAAATCGCTGGGTATGTATTTTTTAATCCTGAAATTTAAAAATATTTTTTTTAATTCCCAAATTTTGATAATTTGTTTTTTTTAAAGGCCGTTCAGGTGGTTATCAGTTTGAGGTTTATAATTTTGAAATGTTAATTTAAAACAGAAACGTGTTTGGCAAGATCTGTCGTGAATTTTGATTTTTACTAGATTTTAAAACTGTTTCTTTTTTCATAAAAAGACCAAAAAAAAATAGGTTTTAGAATTTTGGAGTTAGTTTTTATCATTGTCTTCTATCTATCAAACGTGGTCATTTCTCTAACGGGTATTGTTATTGCTCTCTCTCTTTGGTGTCGTTCTAGTTTGTCCGTCTCCTCTGTTCATGTCGGTGCTCTTTCTCCCTCTTTTGTGTTGCTGCTTTGTCCTCCGTTCACACCCATACCACCATCGCACCACCATCAATCTCTCCATATTCGCTCACAAAAACCACCACCGCACTCACGAAAACCATCATTGTGCCACCCCTTCACATACCCAAATAGCGCGAAAGTGGGTGGCGATCATGGAATTGTAGAGGAAGGTCTCACGGGTGCGGGTGAGATTGAAGATGCGACACGCCTAGCACTGTACGGGATCGAAACCACATTATTATGCACTTGTTGAATTGCACTCGAAACTCCCACTCTCCCTTTCTCTTCTTCAAACCCATTCCTTTTCTGATGTCGCGCTTCCTCTGTCACAATTCCTCTTCCTCCATCTTTGCCACCGTCGCTGCAGATACCCTATCCTCCGTCAACCACCCTTGGCCGGAATGGATCTCCTTCGTCGATCACTTTAACACAAAAGGCTACCTTTCCACCACTTTGATTTTTGAGTTCTTTTTCTAGTTTGCAACAAGGTCTCAAATCAAAGTTGAAATTTCAAAATTAAAAGGCTTTCAAAACTAAAACTGGGTTTGATTTTCAAATATTTTGAAACTAAAAACAAAAACTACTCCGGACTCAAGGCCTAAGTTTTTGAGATAACAAATTAATACAATTTTTAGTATTTTGTGATGATTTTTTAGTTCTATCATAGTTTTAAAATATAAATTTAAATGATTAAAAAATAAAAATCAATTTATGACACTTAAAAAATATCATAAAATATCAATTTATCATGTTAGACACTACAAAAATAATTTGTGAAAATTAAAAAAAAAAGGAACTAAAAAGAAACATACACCTCCAATTCAAATACTAAAACAATAATTAAATCTTATTTTAAACTAATTTTGATACCAAGAATCAATTTTCATACTTATTTCAAGAGTCGTTGAAACCAAATTGTCAAAATTTATTATGTGAAACACTAAAAAAACAATTTATCAAAATTTAAAGACTAAAAAATATCCTCCCTAAATTCAGGGGCTAAAAAATAATTAAGCCAATATTTTCTTATTAAAAAAGACTTTGTAGTTGTAAAAAAAAGAAGTCCCTCTCCTTATACAAATTTTGTATAATAGATAATTTGTGTCTTATACAAGTTCGGTAAAAAAGGGCATAATTTGTTCGGTAAAAAAGGACATAATTTGTGTCTTATACAATTTTTGTATAATAGATAACAAAGAAGTCCCTTTCCTTACAAAAGTCTCTCCTTCTGGGAAAAGCTTTTGTCCTATTATCAGGATCACATAAAGGTGTTTACACCAATTTCAAAGACCCTTGCTTGACAAATGAGGGTATTCAAAGCTCAATCTATAAAGGATTTTATTCAAGGGAAGAAGCAGAAAAAGCCTTTGAATTAAATACCACAAGAAGGCCCTTGAGCTAGAAACCACAACTATAATCATAAATGTTGACCAATCCAAAACCTCCCCCAAAACCTACAGAGAATCAGCCCAAATCTCCCCAGACCAACAAACAGCTTGAACTAGACAATTTTAAGAAAATACAAAAATTATTGTTTAGGGTACACAACAACCAAGCCTAGATTCCTGGCCTATACATAGGTGTGCATGCCTATTTTAATAAAAAAATTGTATGCACCAACAAAACTCCGTTCTGTGTAGATAAAATAAATTGTATGTGTAAAATAAAATTTATTTTCAGGAAAGCCAGACTAGACCTAGACCAATTCAAGTTTCTCAGATACGAAGACTTGGCAATCTCCACAAAAAGTCTTCTGGACTATGAATGTCTAGAATCAATCCTGATCCCTCCCTCGGACAAATTTGAAGGGTTTAGCCTTTCTATAAATAAAGCTATAAATCTAATACATACATAAATGATGGATTATATGTTACGAATGACTCGAGGGGTCTGCAATTAGCAAAGGAACAACAGGAGGAGAGTGAAGTTAGGCCCAAGAGGAGGAAGAAGATACCCATTTACTTGGAAGACTACGTACGAAATGGATAGTAGTCATGCATGGCGCATAAAGCTTGAACCAATTATGTTAGGATCTGTAGAATATTCTAGATGCTGTTAGGATATTCGATGTAAGAGAACTAATTCTGTTAGGAATGTTGGATCTGATTCTCAGTTCTTATAAAAGCTTTGTAATAATTCGTTGAAGGCAATGAAAAAGTTCACTAGTTTCATCTCTCTCTCTCTCTCTCTCTCTCTCTACGTTCTGGAGGCTTCTTGGTCCTCGAATACCAAGAGTAACATTGGTGCTTTCATTGCACAACAATGGCGGACGTGACTCGTTCCAAGGTGTCCGCAGATCGCCTCGAAGACGCAATCGCGAAACTTACAGCGTCTCAACTCGCCATGAATATGAAAATTGACGATCTTCTTCAGCGTATGTCGCAACTTGAAGCAAACCAACAACCACTGCAAACGCCACCATCTTCTTCGGTAGGACAGACGCCGCCGGTGTACAATCCAATGCATCGTATGAAACTCGATGTTCCAAGGTTCGACGGCTTCGATCCAACTGGTTGGACCTTCAAGATCACGCAATTTTTTGAGTATCATTCCACGCCGGATTAGGAACGCTTGACAATTGCTTTGTTCTACATGGAAGGGCTAGCGCTCGCATGGTTCTAGTGGATGCACCGTAACGCGTAGCTTTCTTCATGGTCACCGTTTCTCCATGCTTTGCACTCTCATTTTGCTTCATCCACATATGAGGATCCTACAAGTTTGTTGTGCAAGCTTCAACAACGTTCGTCGATAAGCACTTATCTAACAAAATTTGAGTCCCTGGCAAATTGCATAGTAGGAATACCAGCTCAGTTTATGATGAGTTGCTTTATCTTGGGGTTGAGTCCCGCCATTCGCCAGGAGGTGCAAGTTCTACAACCAGTCTTCTTGGCTCAAGCAGTGGCGTATGCACGCTTATAGGAGGAGAAACTCCTCGATGCACGTAGGTCACCCACGCAGCATTTTCAATCGGCCACCGTTACAACCACGGCCACGTGATCAACCTCAGTCAACCCCACACCACCATTGTTGCCTACTCCTCAAAGAACCTCAACTCCTTCCATTCCTTTTAAGTGTCTCACATCGGAAGAGCTTGCGATTCGCCGCGAGAAAAGGTTATGTTTTCACTGTGATGAGAAGTTTTCTCGAGGTCACAAGTGTTCACCCTTGTTATTTCTTTTGGTAGGAGAGGATGAAGAACTCACATCAGAGGCGGCCACACCATGATCTCCACCTCCAACTTTGGATTTACTCCTTGAACCTCCTCCGGCACATCTCAGCTTGCATGCCTTGTCTGGCCACTCAGCACCTGAAACTTTACGTATAAAGGGACTCATTGATGAGCTTCACGTCAGCATCTTGATTGATGGAGGTAGTACACATAACTTCCTCCATCACTGTGTCATAACAACGTTAGGCCTCTCACCGTAGGAGATAGCTCCGCTTAGAGTCACGGTGGGTAACGGAGACGAGATTCATTGTCATCAATTTTGTAGGGCCATTGCAGTACACATTCAAAGGCACTCCTTCACTGTTGACTTCCACATCCTACCCTTGTGTGGTGTTGATGTCGTGCTAGGGGTGCAATGGCTGAAAACGCTGGGACCAGTACTCACGGATTATACTTCATTGAACATGAAGTTCATTGCAGGGGGTAAGCTAGTCGAGTTGCATGGTGACCGTGAGAAAGACATGGAACTTGTTTCCCCATCCCAATTACGTTGTCTGCTTCATACGAATCCCTCCAGCACTTTCTTTCATATTCACATGGAAACTTGCCCTCAATCGTCTCCCACGACACAAGTATTACCAGAAATCACCTCCTTAATCACCAAATATTCTTCATTATTCCAACCACCCACTTCCCTACCACCATCACGACCGACAGACCACTCCATTACCCTTCTACCAAACACAACCCCAGTGAATGTAAAACCTTATAGGTATCCCTACTATCAGAAACAAGAGATCGAAGATCAGGTGACTGCCATGCTTGTGAAAGGTTTCATTCAACCAAGTTCAAACCTGCTTTCTTCGCCGGTTTTGTTAGTAAAAAAGAAGGATGGAGCATGGAGATTCTGTGTAGATTATCGGGCTTTTAATGCAATCACAGTGCGAGACCGCTTTCCGATTCCCACGATGGTTGAGCTGCTAGATGAATTTGGAGGGGCACGTTGGTTCTCTAAGCTAGATTTGATGCAGGGATACCATCAAATATTGATGCGCGGGGTTGATATTAGTAAGACTACGTTTCAAACTCATCACAGGCATTATGAGTTTCGAGTAATGTCTTTCGGCCTGTGCAATGCGCCCTCTTCCTTCCAAGCTACGATGAATAAACTATTTCAACCACATTTACGCAAATATATCATCATTTTCTTTGATGATATTCTGATATATAGCAAAATGATAGTTGATCATCTCTTTCACTTAAAAAGCACTTTCCAGATTCTGGTAGTAGGTCAATTCTTGTTAAAGCTTTCTTAATGTATGTTTGCGCAACGATAGTTGGAATATTTAGGTCATGTTATGGCGGGTGAGGGAGTACGACCAGTACCAGAAAAGGTTCAGGCTATTCAGACGTGGCCAACTCTGCGTTCGCCTCGGGCTCTAAGAGGTTTTCTCGGCCTCGCCGGGTTTTACCGGCAGTTTATCAGAGGGTATGCAGATCTAGCACCACCTCTTACCAAGCTCTTATGCAATGCTCAGTTTTAGTGGTCTCCCAAAGCTAACGAGGCCTTTCAGAACCTCAAGGACGCTATCACGGCAACCCCTGTTCTCGCCTTACCTAATTTCAAAGTTCCCTTTGTTGTGGAGACGAACGCGTCGGGGTCCGGCATGGGGGCAGTGTTGACGCGGGGAGGCCACCCCATCTCCTTCTTTAGCAAATAGTTTTGCCCCAAGTTAATGGATTCGTCAACATATGTTTGTGAGCTAGCAGCCATCACCGCCGCCGTCAAGAAGTGGTGGCAGTACCTACTAGGGCACCACTTCACCATCCTAACTGATCATCGAAGCTTGAGAGAACTCATTAACCAGGCGGTGCAGACACCGGAACAACACTGATCGAGGTCGTACCCGAATCAAATAAACATTAAAAATGCAGTATCTAGGAAGTGATCCTAGGTCGTCTCCCAACAAGCAATGGTCAACCAACGTTCATAATAGATAGTGATAAAATAGTAACAAATTGAGGGGGGTTGTTTGTTTTTGTAATTTAAACAACGAGCAAATTTTAATTAGAAAATAACAGAATTAAAACATGTTGTTTCCCCTTGATTCACAAGCAAGTCTCTTATCCTAGGTTACGAGGATTTATCCCTAACCAGTTCAACCACTTAATCCAACCCTAAATTAAATTACTAAGCGAAAATTAACATAAGGCTGTCATTATGTGATTAAGAAATACATACACCAATTAATCATGAACGAAACTGATCGTTAAGCATGAACGTAAATTAAGCGCAGAGACAATTAATCAAGCACTAAGCATGCATGGATTAATAGCAACAAATATAGAGTAATTGGTGAAGAGGAAAAACTGATCAGAATTCAATAGTAATAACAAAACCTCAAAGAGAGTTGTGCTTGATCCTCAAGAGAAAACAACGCTGAAGACTTAGTCTTTCATTAATCAACAGAAAACGAAATTGTAGATTGAAGCATAAACGAAATTGCAGAAAACGAATTTTATTCTACGTGAACAGTGTGCATGAACAGTAAAAACTGGAATTCTAAAACCCTAGAATTATTCTGCTCTCAAAAACTCCCTAAACTACAACCCTGGTGCTGTTATATAGGTCCTCAGCCCCAATGCTTACAAATCTATTTTAAGTCAAAGCCCATATACGAAATAAAATAAAATCTTGACAAGATAAGATAAGATTGGATGAAATAAAATCTGGACGAAATAAAATCTAGATGAAATAAAATCTGGATAAGATAAGATTTGATAAAATAAAATTGTCTACTTTCTTCAAGTCCAAGCCCAATTCCGGATTCAAGCTCAATTGTTTATAATTCTCCTAAAATTAAATTAAAAACACAAAATTAGTCAAGTAGGCCCAAATGATAAAACTGCATAATTAATTTGACAATTTAGGCTAATCAGTAATTAAAATGGTGACAAAAAAGGTTAAGAAATAGGAGAAAATAATGACACATCAAATCCCCCCACTCTTAGCCTTTTTTCACTCTTGGGAAAAATCAAAAAGCAAAGCAAGGAACAAATCCATAGACATTAAAGAGAAAAAAAAAACACAAAAAACAATTACATATTTCTCAATGAATCTCAAGGAATGAAAGGAATGGGCAATATCCAACATGTAGAGAGTTAAAGAATCAAGACAATCATGAAAATCATCCAAGCATCTCAAACATGGCAAGATAGTCAATCAGCTCAAGAATGAAAAGTGATAAAGCCTCATAAGATATGCACTTTATCTCTCAAGTGTCTAGACTACTGTTTACTCTCAGAGCACCCATGAAAACAAACACCACATAGACTTGGCAAGACTCTAAAATTGATAACCACACCACAAACACATGCATATGAGAATCAAAAGGTCTTTTAAGGTTGTAATGGGGCCAAGGGCAAGGTAGAGGAAAGTATGGGATAAGTAGCTAAAACCCAAAGGAATAGAGGAGTAATGGGGAATAAGTGAGAACTAAGAAAAAGTAGTAAACCCCAAAACCAAAATTAAAAATTAAGCATAAAAAGTAAACCCAAAACAAAGTCAACCAAGTTCTCAAACCAGTCCAAGTCTTCAAACCAAGACCTCATGTATTCAACTTCATTCTTTTTCTATTTTTTTTAACGTGAACAGTAACAATTGAAAGCAATTGAAAAATAAAGCAACAATTAGGCAATATATGTATATACATCAAGCATAGCCAAAATACATCATCAAGCATGGTCAACAAAAACATATCATCCAATGAAACATACCCCCCCACACTTATTCCCAAAACAATTTCAAAGCTCCAAAATTCCTTAAGGGTAGGGTGAGATCATGGTTTTTCACTTAAGACTTGTAATGAGCTTCAAAGCAAAGAAAGGGGAACATATGCTCAAAGGGGCTATCAAAGGAATTAATTCAAGGTAGGCTCATTTGGCTAGAGGCTTATAAGAACAAAATGCCTAAATCATCTCCCAACATGCATGTGAAGCAAGAAGTATCAACAAGAGTCAAGCCAAGGCTATTACGCAAGCAATCAATGGGGCAAAACACACCGAATAAAATAGATGATGATGGCTCAAATTCTCACCAAGGGTAAATCTATCACTTACAATTTGAACTTTCAAAACTAACTTGACATGCAGAGAAAAACAAGGATTTCAATTCACAAAATGCCAAGAAACTCCTATTTCAAAAACAATTACCCATTACCTGTACATAACCAATAATTCAAAGAGAAACATGCAATGTTGTACACAAAACATAAAACCAAAATAACAAAATTAACCTAGAAACTTAAAAAAATTGAACTAGAAAACCCAACAAAATTAATCTAGAATACCCAACAAAATTAACAAAATTAAAGAACAATCTCCCCCGCCCCCCACACTTAAACCACACATTATCCTCAATGTAGCACAATCACAAGATCAAGAGCAATCAAAACAATCAATAAAATTGGACAAC
The DNA here is from genome assembly GCF_000004515.6 of Glycine max. Taxonomy (NCBI): domain Eukaryota; kingdom Viridiplantae; phylum Streptophyta; class Magnoliopsida; order Fabales; family Fabaceae; genus Glycine; species Glycine max. The sequence continues at coordinate 9,090,544 of NC_038256.2, read as the reverse complement.
TGCAATAAAAGTAAAGAAGGAGACAAAAAAAAAGAAGAAAACTCCCTAAGTCATGGCGAAAGAGAAGTAGGGTGAAGTAAGGAGGTCTCCTCCACCACTACATCCACTAAGGAGGGATTTGTGAGGAATGGTTTCAGCTGGTGTCCATTGACCTTGAAGCTTTTATCTGTGGATTCACTTTTGATCTCAACTGTAACATAAGGAAAAACATTAGTCACCACAAAAGGACCAATCCACTTTGACCTCAACTTACCACTCATGAGTCTGAGCCTAGAGTTATACAATAAAACTTTCTGTCCAACCATGAAGTCCTTCTTAGCTATCAAGCTGTCATGGAACTTCTTGGTCTTCTCCTTGTCGAATTTGGAATTCTCATAGGCTTCTAAACGGATCTCATCTTGCTCACTTAGTTGCAACTTCCTTTCCTCTCCAGCTTGATCAATAGAGAAGTTGCAAGTCTTTACAGCCAAGTAGGCTTTGTGCTCTATCTCTACAGGAAGATGGCATGCCTTGCCAAAGACAACCCGATAAGGCAACATTCCTATGGGTGCTTTGTAGGCAGTCCTATACGCCCAAAGAGTATCATCCAGCCTGGTGCTCCAATCCTTTTTGTTCGGCTGCACAATCTTCTCTAAGATCCTTTTTATCTCCCTGTTTGAAATCTCAGCCTGCCCATTAGTTTGGGGGTGGTAAGGTGTGGAAATTCTGTGCACAACCCCATACTTTTTGAGCAAGGCATACATGAATCTGTTACAAAAATGGGTACCTTGATCACTAACGATGGCTCTAGGGACTCCAAACCTGCAAAACAGATTAGGTCTAACAAAATCCACAACAACCTTAGCATTGTTAGTTCTGGTGGGTTTGGCTTCCACCCATTTTGAAACATAATCAACAACAAGGAGAATATAAAAAAAACAAAAGAGACAAGGAAAGGCCCCATAAAATCTATACCCCAAACATCAAAAACCTCATAGAATAACATGGGTTGTTGAGGCATTTGCTGTCTCCATGAAAGTGAGCCGCCTGCTCTCTGACAAGGCTCACAAGTGCTACAGATTCTCCATGCATCCTTGAAGATTGTGGGCCAATAAAAACCGCAATCAAGCACCTTGTGAGCTGTCCTCTGTATGCCAAGATGGCCACCTGGTGTGGAAGAATGACAGAATTGTAGGACTGAGTCAATCTCATGGTCTGGAATGCATCTCCTAATAACTTGGTCACTGCATAACTTCCACAAATAGGGGTCATCCCAAATATAATGGTTAGCATCGCTCTTAATTTTATCATTTTGAGCTTTAGATGCTAAGGGAGGAAAAATAGAAGCAACCAAATAATTCACAATATTAGCAAACCAGGGAGTGGGGAAGGAATCAGAAATACTATACAGAATGTACAAATGGTCATCCAGAAAATCATCCCGAATGGGTGAGTCCTTAGACACACGCTCAATCCTACTCAGATGGTCAGCCACGAGGTTTTGTGCACCACTCTGATCACGGGTCTCCAAATTAAACTCTTGGAGCCAAAGTATCCACCTGATCAATCTAGGCTTTGATTCAGCCTTCTTCAACAGGTACTTCAGAGTTGCATGGTCAATATAAACAATAACACGAGTACCAAGTAAATATGAATGAAATTTCTCAAGAGTAAAAACTATCGCTAATAGCTCATTCTCTGTGGTAGTGTAATTTGCTTGAGCAGCATCCAAAGTTTTGGAAGTGTAGTAGATCACCCGAGGCAGCTTATCAATCTTTTGAGCAAGGACAACCCCCAATGCGTAATTGGATGCATCACACATTAGCTCAAATGGGGCTATCCAATCAGGTGTCTGAATGATAGGGGTGATAGTCACCGCACGCTTGAGGCAATCAAAATCCTCTTTGCATCAGTCATCAAAATCAAACTCCACCTGCTTTTGCAGCATATTGGATAGTGGAAGGGCCACTTTGCTAAAATCCTTGATAAAGCGCCTATAAAACCCTGCATGACCAAGAAAAGAACGAACCTATCGCATGCAAGAGGGGTAAGGAAATTGTGAAATAACATCTTTTTTTGCAGGGTCTACCTCTATGCCCCTACTGGAAATGATATGCCCTAAAACTATACCTTGTTCTACCATGAAGTGGCATTTTTCAAAATTCAGCACAAGGTTAGTTTCAATGCATCTACTAAGAACTCTATCCAGACTATCCAAACATGTATCAAAAGAGGATCCATAAACAGTAAAATCATCCATAAACACCTCTATGCAACTCTCTAAAAATTCACTGAAAATGCTAAGCATACACCGCTGGAAGGTACCAGGGGCGTTGCATAGGCCAAAGGGCATCCTCCTATAGGCAAAAGTGCCAAAGGGACAGGTGAATGTGGTCTTTTCTTGATCCTCAGGAGCAATATGAATTTGTAAATAACCAGAAAAACCATCAAGAAAACAGTAATGAGATTTACCTGCCAAGCGCTCAAGCATTTAGTCAATGAATGACAGGGGAAAATGATCTTTTCTGGTTACCTGGTTCAACCTCCTATAATCAATGCAGACTCGCCAGTTGTTCTGCATTCTTGTGGGGATAAGCTCATCCCTCTCATTCTTGAACTCTTAGGCATGTCTTTTTAGGAACCACTTGGACTGGACTCACCCACTGGCTGTCAAAAATGGGGTAGATGATTGCAGCTTGTAAGAGCTTGGTCACTTCCTTTTTCACCACATCTAGAATGACGGGGTTGAGTCATCGTTGTGGCTACCTCACTGGCTTAGCTCCATCCTCTAAAAGTATCCTATGCATGCAGGTAGATGGGCTAATACTAGGAATGTCTGCTAAAGTCCACCCAATGGCTTTCTTGTGCTTCTTGAGAACTAGCAACAACTTCCCCTCTTGCTCAGCAGCAAGGGAGGCATAGATGATCATTGGAAATTTTTCCTTGTCCTCCAAGTAAGCATATTTGAGGGTTGCTGGTAAGGGCTTCAACTCTGGTGTGGGTGGTGGCTGAACAATGGGAGGAACCAGGGTAGGAGAAGAAGAAGGTTCCTCAGCCTGTACCTGATAAAGCAAATCAGAAGTATATGTACTTCCTGCCACATGGTTAGTGCATTCTGACTCTAAAAAATCAACATCAAGAGGTACAACACCCAGAAAATCAGAACCAAACTCAAATTCAAATTCATTCTCAGCATAAAAATCAGATATAGGATCAAATTCAAACTCAGATTCAGATTCAATGCATAAGGAATGACAAGTATGCAGATCATATAAAAATGGATGTTTCCTACCATGAAGAACAAAATCAAAATCAAACATATAATCATCAACAATATGATCAATTATCTCAGCACGAAAAACAAAATGATCCTCAGATGGATGTTTCATGGCATCAAGAATGTTAAAATGAACAACAATATCACCAAATTCCATAGACAATGTGCCAGCATAAACATCTATCTTGGTTTGGGCTGTTTCATAAATGGTCTGCCTAAAATAATTGGAACTGAACCATAGGAAAATCCCTCTTCCATATTAAGAACATAAAAATCAACAGGAAAAATAAGGATTGCAAGGGTAAGCAACACTTCTATTTGCCAAATGAATCACCACATCTGTAGATTGCAAGGGTCCAAGAGATAAAGAATTGAAAATGGACAGAGGCATGACACTAACTGATGCTCCTAGATCTAGCATGACATTCTCAAATTTATTGTTCCTAATAATGCAAGGTATATAGAAAGTACTTGGGTCCTTACATTTCTCAGGAATGTGAGGAACAAATTTACCTATCAATGTTGGCACATTTCTACCCATGCTAATCCTTTCATTGCCTTTGAGCTTCCTTTTGTGGGTGCACAACTCCTTTAGAAACTTGGCATATCTTGGAATCTGCTTGATGACATCTAGCATAGGTATGTTCACCTCTACTTTCTTGAAGGTCTCCAAGATCTCCTTTTCTGATTCTTCCATTTTTTTGTTTGGAATTGCTCTAGGTGGGAATGGAAGAGGGATAGGAGGCTGTGGTAAGCCAGAATTACTAGAAGAAGGTCCACCTGCATGAAAATTTTTGTTAGGAGGCATTCTTTTTTGTGCAACTATCTCATCCTCTTTTTTTGGTGTAGAATGAAGCTTGAAAGGTTCAGGTGCAGGTGCTACTACTGGTGGAGGCACTTGAATTTGGTTGCCAGACCTCAAGGTGATGACACTCACATTTTTTGGATTTTGCATAGTTTGTGAAGGCAATTTGTCAGAATTTTGGGACTGAGCTTGGTTCAACTGAGTAGCCATATGCCCCATCTGATTTGTCAGACTTTGAATGGAGGCTCTTGTCTCTTGTTGAAATTGCATATTCTGGATGGTCATTTGCCTCACTAACTCTTCTAAGGAAGGTTGAGGAGGAGCCTTAGTTGCTTGGTGTCTTTGTTGTGACTATTGCTGTATTGGAGGAGGAACATATGGCTTGCTTGGACTAGCAGCATTCTGGAAAGGAGGGACAGGCTGTTGTTGTTATGGAGGACTTGCTCATCTCAGATTTGGATGATTTGTCCAACATGGATTGTATCTGTTGCTTGAAAGATCATAATTATTCTGCTGTTGTTGGTTTTGCTGCTGATGGGGTCTATTATAAATGTTTGCAGCATAAGCTTCAAGTTGCTCATTGACTCCAGATTGCTGCAAAGAAGGACAAAGATCTGTATGGTGATCTGTAGAAGAACATAGACCACAGACTCTTGCAACAGGTGCAGATTTCTGATTCATGGCAAGCTGAGTTACTTGGTTGACCAAGGCATCAAGTTTTCCCTCAAGCTTTTTATTTTCAATAGATGAAGATGAATCTGTGGCCACCTCATGGACTCCTCTAAGGACAATAGCATCATTTCTTGCACTGAATTGTTGGGAGTTGGAAGCCATCTTCTCAATCAAATTCCTAGCCTCAACAGGGGTCATATCACCAAGAGCTCCACCACTGGCAGCATCAATCATACTCCTCTCCATATTGAAGAAGGAGTTGCTCAGAAATCTGGTGGTGAGGACAACTTGCACACAATTTCTTGAATCTTTCCCAGTACTCATACAAGCTCTCTCCACTAAGTTGTCTGATGCTTGAAATGTCTTTTCTGATGGCAGTGGTCCTAGATGTAGGGAATAATTTCTCCAAGAACACCCTCTTAAGGTCATCCCAGCTGGAAATGGACCTAGGAGCAAGGTAGTATAGCCAATCTTTTGCCACTCCCTCCAGAGAATGAGGAAAAACCTTTAAGAATATATGATCTTCTTGGACATCAGGGGGCTTCATGGTGGAACAAACAATATGGAACTCCTTAAGATGCTTATGAGGATCTTCACCTGCAAGACCATGAAACTTAGGCAGCAAATGTATTAGTCCAGTCTTGAGAACATATGGAACACCCTCATCAGGATATTGAATGCATAAGCTTTCATAAGTGAAATCTGGTGCAACCATCTCCGTAAGAGTCCTCTCACAAGGTGGAGGTTGAGCCATATTCTTAGTATGAAAATTAGTAGTTGAATGCTCAAAATCAGAATATTCAGAATCACCAGCAACAGAATACTCAGAATGCTCAAAATGCACAGAATGATCAGGATGCACACTATGCCTAACTAATCTATGAAAGGTTCTATCTATTTCAGGATCAAAGGGTTATAAATCACCTGGATTGCCCCTAGTCATGCACTATATGCAGCTAATAATGAGTTCTCAAACAAGCACCAGGGGAGGGTTAAAACTACAACTATAGTCAAATGATATCCAAATGAGCTGAAATTTTGTGAGCAACACCCTAAAATCATGAAAAGATAGCACAAAAAATTTCAAACAAAAATTCAAAGTCTAACTATGAAAACTACTTAAGCAAAGTTTAGAAAAATAGGACAATAATACTTGAAAAATAAAAAAACTTAGTAAACAGCTGATTTTTTGAGTTTGGGAGACCCCAACCGGTTGCCACAATATGGGAAATTTTTTTCTACTCCAAATGCATACATAATAATAGTCATTCTGATACCCGGAGCAAAAGTTATGGTCGTTTTAAGTTTTGCTAAAAACAAGTTCCCAAAATTTTTTGTCTCTCTCAAATTCAACCACACCAAGTGCTCCTGGTATTTTTCACACAAAATATGGATCAAAAGAAACTACCACACAAAAAATCAGCCAAAAATAACAATTCTAACTATCAAAACAAAAATCGCTAATTAAATTGCAAAATCAGTCACTAATTCCCAATCGCTAATCACTGTTCACAGCAAAACACCAACTGAATCAGTTGCTAAACAGTCACTAAACAAGAGACGCGACCGAAATGCAAAACAGAACGCTACACAAAACAAAACAACTAAACACTATTATGAACCTTTGGCCCACTGCTCCTCGGCAACGGCGCCAAATTTGATCGAGGCCGTACCCGAATCAAATAAACATTAAAAATGCAATATCAAGGAAGTGATCCTAGGTCATCTCCCAATGAGCAATGGTCAACCGACGTTCATAATAGATAGTGATAAAACAGTAACGAATTGGGGGAGGGGGGTTGTTTGTTTTTGTAATTTAAACAGCGAGCAAATTTTAATTAGAAAATAACAGAATTAAAACATGTTGTTTCCCCTTGATTCACAAGCAAGTCTCTTATCCTAGGTTACGAGGATTTATCCCTAACCAGTTCAACCACTTAATCCATCCCTAAATTAAATTACTAAGCGAAAATTAACATACGGCTGTCATTATGTGATTAAGAAACACATACACCAATTAATCATGAACGAAACTGATCATTAAGCATGAACTTAAATTAAGCGCAGAGACAATTAATCAGCAGAAAACGAAATTGTAGATTGAAGCAGGAACGAAATTGCAGAAAACGAATTTTATTCTACGTGAACAGTGTGCATGAACAGTAAAAACTGGAATTCTAAAACCCTAGAATTATTCTCCTCTCAAAAACTCCCTAAACTAAAACCCTAGTGCTGTTATATAGGTCCTCAGCCCCAAAGCTTACAAATCTATTTTAAGTCAAAGCCCATAAACGAAATAAAATAAAATCTGGACAAGATAAGATAAGATTGGATGAAATAAAATCTGGATGAAATAAAATCTAGATGAAATAAAATCTGGATAAGATAAGATTTGATAAAATAAAATTGTTTGTTCTCTTCAAGTCTAAATCCAATTCCAGATTCAAGCCCAATTGCTTATAATTCTCCTGAAATTAAATTAAAAACACAAAATTAGTCAAGTAGGCCCAAATGATAAAATTGCGTAATTAATTTGACAATTAAGGCTAATCAGTGATTAAAATGGTGACAAAAAGGGTTAACAAATAGGAGAAAATAATGACACATCAAGCACTGTTAATTAGCTCGATTGTTGGGTTTTGATTATACAATTCATTGTTGGATCGAGTGGTCTCAGAATAATTAAAAAAGGGGGGTTGAATTAATTATTCCTAAACCTTTACTAATTAAAAAATTACTCTTTTTAAGGATTTTACTAAATTGTTAAGAGAATGAGGAGTAGAAGAGAAACTTAACAGAAAGTAAAAGCGGAAATTAAATGCACAGCGGGAAGTAAAAGAGTACGAAAGAAGGAAACAAGCACACAAGAGTTTTTATACTGGTTCGGCAACAACCCGTGCCTACATCCACTCCCCAAACGATCTGCGGTCCTTGAGATTTCTTTCAACCTTGTAAAAATCCATTTACAAGCAAAGATCCACAAGGGATGTACCCTCCCTTGTTCTCTTTGAACCTAGTGGATGTACCCTCCACTAGAACTGATCCACAAGAGATGTACCCTCTCTTATTCTCAGTCAAACCCAAGTAGATGTACCCTCTACTTGTACCATAAAGGATGTACCCTCCAATGTGTTAAGACAAAGATCTCAGGCTGTTATACTTTTGATACTTTGTGAATGGGGATACAAAAGAATTCTTAGGCGGTTAGTCCTTTGAACACTTTTGTATTAGGGAAAGGGAAGAATCAAAAGAATTCTCAGACTGTGTCATTTTGAATTCTTTGACAAGGGAGAAGGGAGACACAAAAGAATTCAGGCGGTTAGTCCTTTGTTCTTTTGGAAAAGGGAGAAGAGAGACACAAAAAGAATTCAGGCGGTTAGTCCTTGGCGAATTCTTTTTGGCAAAGGGAGAAGGGAATGAAAAAGATGAATAGCACAAGTTTTCAAGGTTTGGAAAACCAGAAAACTTCAGAAAGCTTTTGGTACAAAGAAGAAGAAGAAGTTCAAAGAGATTCAAGGCTTGTAAAGGATTGTATGGAAAAGTAAAGTGTTCAAGATTATTGAAATGCAAAACAAAGCCTTGCTTTTATAGACTCTCCATGTCTGGTCAAGAAGACCATTCAGAAGAGTTATAACTTTTAGAAAAACATAAAACCCATTTGAAAAAGTCAAAACCTTTTTGAAGAGTTACACCTTTTTATTTTTTCAGAAATAGTCACTGGTAATCGATTACCAAATAAGTGTAATCGATTACACAAAGCTTTTGAGTGAAAGGATGTGACTCTTCACATTTAAATTTGAATTTCAACGTTCAAGGGCACTGGTAATCGATTACCAAAACATTGCAATCGATTACAGCCTTTTGAAAATAATTGGAACGTTGTAAATTCAGTTTGAAAACTTTTTCAAACTCATTTTGCTACTGGTAATCGATTACAACAATATGGTAATCGATTACCAGAAAGTAAAAACTCTTTGGTAAAGGTTTTGTCAAAAACTCATGTGTTATTCATAGTTTTGAAAAAACTTTTTAATACTTATCTTGATTGAGTCTTTTCTTCATTCTTGAATCTTGAGTCTTGAATATTCTTGAGATCTTGAATCTTGAATCTTGATTCTTGATTCTAGGCTTTCTTCTTGAGTCTTGAATTCTTCTTGATTCTTGAACTCTTGACTTGTTCTTGATTCACTTGAGATGTTCTTTGATTTACTTGAGTTGTTCTTTGATCTTTGAGCTTTTTGTTCATTACCTTTGTCATCATCTTTTATTATCATCATTGTTATCATCAAAACACATTTGAATCACTTTTGATTCACCATGAAGCTTTGCTTCTACATTCAGTATCGTTCAGGTCGAGCCAACATGGTGGCTGATACATTATCGCGAGTGATGGAAGATTCACCTGCATCTCTTTACTTGTTATCAATGCCTCAGTTTGATTTTTTAGAAGACCTCCGCAAGGAACTGGCGTCTCTACTGACATTCGTGGAGTTGTGCGACCAAATTCAAATTGATCCCACGGCCTACCCAGAATGTACACTGACTTCGAACCTCATCTTGCACAAGGGGCGCACATGGCTCATTTCTAACTCGTCCATCATCAAGTTGCTACTAGAAGAATTTCACCAATCACCTACAGGTGGCCATATGGGGGTTCAGAAGACGTTACATCATTTGCAGGAGAACTTCACTTGGAGTTTAATTTGAGAGGACACCCGCGCTTTTATCGCAAGTTGCTTGACTTGCCAGCACACCAAATATGACAACCGGAAACCGACGGGCCTACTTTGTCCTCTTCTGGTGCCGACGCAACCATGGGAAGTTTTGTCAATGGGTTTCATCATAGGGTTGCCTGCTTATCGGGGAAACACCTGCATTTTTGTAGTGGTTGATCGCTTTTCTAAAGGGTTACGTTTGGGCATGCTACCCACTCATCATACTGCTCACACAGTGGCTATCCTGTTCATGGACATGGTAGGGCGCCTTCACGGCATGACGCGAAGCATTGTTTCAGATCACGATCTGCTATTCATCAGTAAGTTTTGGAGGGAACTTTTCTCTTTAAGTGGTACTAAGCTTCATCTGATTTCAGCATACCACCCATAATCGATTGGGCAAACCGAAGTCGCTAACCGCATCATTGAACAATATTTGAGGGCCTTCGTTCACCAAAAACCTTCAGCATGGGGTCACTATTTGCTATGGGATGAATGGTCCTACAACACTTCGTGCCACTCTACTACTGGCATCACCCCGCTTGAAGTGACCTTTGGCCGGAAACCTCCTAACTTCCCGCACTATATCACAGACACTTCCAAGGTTGACGTCGTTGATGATATCCTTAGTCAAAGGGAGGCAATGTTCGTGTTGCTTTGCCGCAAGTTAAGTAAAGCTCAAACTCAAATGAAGAAAATGGCAGATAGACATTGCTGTGATCAAGAATTTGAAGTAGGGGACTGGGTTTTGGTGAAACTTAGACCACATAGGCAAACCTCAGCCACAGGTTCAGTTTATTCTAAGCTGGCCAAGAGGTACTATGAGCCCTTCCAAATTACAGCACGCATGGGTAAAGTAGCTTACCAGCTACAATTACCAGACCATTCACGCATTCATTCCGTTTTTCATTCTTCTCTCCTTAAACCCTATGTGGCCATTGCATGTCCGAGAGGCACTGTTGATCTTCCACCTATGGCTTTGGACAATCACCCTGTCGTCACTCCTTTAGCCATAGTAGCGTCCAAACTAATTCCCTCTTAGTCAAGACCAAAACTTATGGTGTTGGTGCAGTGGAAAGGCCTGCCACCTGAAGAAACATCGTGGGAAGAGTGGTCAGACTTTAAGGAGCTTCACCACCTTGAGGACAAGGTGTTGTTTGATGGGCACGAGAGTGTTACGAATAACTCGAGGGGTCTGCAATTAGCAAAGGAACAACAGGAGGAGAGTGAAGTTAGGCCCAAGAGGAAGAAGAAGATACCCATTTACCTGGAAGACTACGTACGAAATGGATAGTAGTCATGCATGGCGCGTAAAGCTTGAACCAATTCTATTAGGATCTGTAGAATATTCTAGATGTTGTTAGGATATTCGATGTAAGAGAACTAATTCTGTTAGGAATGTTGGATTTGATTCTCAGTTCATATAAAAGCTTTGTAATAATTTGTTGAAGGCAATGAAAAAGTTCACTAGTTCCATCTCCCTCTCTCTCTCTGCATTCTGGAGGCTTCTTGGTCCTCGAATACCAATAGTAACATTATATTTCCATCAAAATTATAACTTGTCCGAGCAATTTTTCTGCTCAAAATGATCCCTGTCACGTTATGAAACTCCTTCCAGAAGACCACAGGGATTTTCCCTGTTTGTTCAATGACGAGTATGAGACTTGGGATGTACAGGGCAACATACAGTACCAATATAGCCTCATGAGGGCACAAATACAAGGGTACCAATGGTTTTTCTCAGAATCAGACAAACGAGATTTTGACCTGATAAGGGGAACCCATGACACAAAGCTCTTCGAGCCAACATACAATGGGAAGTTTTTTATACTCTTCCTGGTTGAACACAACAATAAATTGGTTCAATTCTTCCAGAAGGAGAAGAAGGATAAAGAAATTTATGAGGCCAGTGGTTGTCATGGACTGCAAACTCCCCTATTTCCATCCACTGATCTATCTATGGAAGATTCATCAGACATTTTCTGCTCCGAAAATGCCCAAGAAGAGGAAAAAATGTTACTGTTACAAAGTCATCAAGGAGTTAATCAGAAGAAAGGCACATCCTGCCAAGATACAGCTATGGTCTGAAGCAGGAATATTTTCTTTTCCTGAGACTTTGACATTGAGTCTTTCCATAAACAGTTGTTGCAAAAATAGGCCCTGTGACAAAGTAAACGAATAGTAATTTTACTATTCTTGACTGAAGGGGCCTTTTGTTTGAGTGCTTCATCTTTCTCTATAAAAGGAGCCTCAAAGCTCAGTTGTAAAACACACATACACTAGAAAGATAGTGAGAGAAAGAGAAGAAAAATGTTTGTAATAGTTTTTTGCGAGTAATAATATCCAGTGTTCTTCAAATCTGCCCCTCTCCCCCTTTGTTTTTCCCTCTATTTGTAAGTATGTTATCTACTATGACCGACTAAAGTTTTTTGAAGGCACCCTCAAAGGGCCTTAGTTATCTTCATTTAGAAAATGCGAATATGATTTAGAGCCCAGACATTTTACTTTATTTTCTTCTTTTTTAAGAAAACTTGGGATTTGTAAGCCCGCAAAGGTGTGCCCTTGATATCTGTTTTCGAAAACAATATAAGTCCCTTATGGTTAGGCTGGTGCTTGAAGGAAAATAAGATCTTCATAAGACCCAAAGAGTGTGGGTTGTTAGTGATCTTTAGTACTCGGCTTAATATCCATAAAACCTAAAAGGTTTTTCTATTATGTTTTTTTTTTTTTAAAAAAAAAGAGTTTGGGATCATCATATTCTAGATTTTTCTTAAATGAAATAACTTACAGTGTCCACTTGAGGAGTGTCCTCTATCCATCTAAATCGATCTTTCCTTCCGCTTATCGCTTACTCTTATAATTGTGTATTTCTTTAATTGCCTTTTTATTTCAGATATAATTTAATATAATCTAACTAGGAAGCTCTGCCACCTTTGTTGATCTATATTGTATTATTTAGTTGTTTGTTTTTATTTCTAGCTTGTTTAATTATTTCCTTATTTTTATTACAATCGACTCGATACCTGCTTGGTATATTATTTATCAAAAGAAAAGAAAATAAAAACTAACAGACTTATCTACACTCTAAAGCCTGGATTAGTCTCCAAGGTAAATTGGTTTTTATCTCAAATTAAAAAAATTAGGTTTAAATGTAATTTGGGTCCTCTATTTTGTTTGATTAGTAAATTTTGATCATTTTATTTTAAAATTAACATATTTAATCTTCCTATTTAAAAAAAATATTATTATAATTCTCTCATCTTGAAATAAAGATATTTATTCCTCTTACTTAAGAAAATTGACCATTTTTGTCAAATTCTCAATTTTGTTTACTTTTTATTTCTTTACTTTTGATTCAATTTAACCTTAAACTTAATATATTCATTTAAGTTATCATCAAGAAATGATTTAATTAATTACTAAGTAAGAAATAAAAAAATATAGACAAAATTAAAGATTAAAATAAAATTTTGAATTTTAAAAAATACAGGAACAAAATTATTTTTTTTACTAAAAAATTATAGATTTTTTAAAATATGAGATAGGAGATATGTAGTAAATATAGTAGATAGTAGATGAGATATTATATATTTTAAAATTGTTATTTTTTGTATGATATATAAAAAAATCAGACTATATTAATTTCACTATATGGATTCTATTCGATTTTGTTCAATTCTAGGCCATTCTAGGCCAGTTTTTTTCTTTAGCATATCCTTAGGTTATTTAGACGAGTGATTTGATTGATTCTCAATTTAAATAAACCCATTAATTTGGTCTAATGTTTAAAATTATAGTTTAAAAGTCAAATGATTTTTATCTGGCCAATGAAAACCTACCAATGGAACTTCACTTGAAAGACAATAGAATAAACATATTTTATATTTGGATTTTTGTTGGTCTTATCATTTTGTATTGGAGTTATAAGTCTGCTTGACTTTTTAGGTCTATAGTATAATAGGAAAATGTTGACCTTGTAATAAGTTTTTAGCTCATTTTGAAATAAAATTTTCAAGTTTTGAGAGAAAAATTATCTCTAGGTTCTTATATTTAAATTTTTCAATTGTGATAAATTTTTCTCAACTTATTAATCTGTAGGCATTAATTGTGTGGTTATTCCATCATTTCTTACCGCAATCCACTTTTCCTTTTTTATTTGAACTTTTTTTTTAAAAAACTATGTATAGAAATTGAAGTATGAGATACTGAATTTGTGATCCATGGAGGTGTTTGTATCATTTGGTTATCAAGGCTAATTTTCAGCGTCAAAGTCGTATGAATTGTGCTTCATAACTATATTAATTTTGCTCATTCTGTTGAATACCCGAAATCAGTTTGCGTTAGATTGGTACTTCGAGTGTGTAATAGAAAGTAATGCAGAATCAAAAAATATTTATGTGTCTATTGATTATCAAATATGCAAATATATACGGGATTACAGGTACCTAATTTACATAAATACAACTAATTATGTATCTACAGTAATATCTAATACAAAATAATCTCCTAATCCTGAAATATAGTTTCTTAATTTCCTAAAATATCCTATTATCCCCCTTACCATCCCCTCAAGTTGGAGCATACAGATGTCCAACTTGCGATGAAAATAATCAAACTGTCTCTTTCCCAAAGCTTTGGTGAAGATATATGCTAGTTGAGCATGAGATGGCACATTAGTTGTTTTAATATTACCCTTCAAAATTTCATCAGAAAAAAATGACAATTAACTTCAATGCCTTTTATTTATCAGTAAATGCTAATTGTCAGTGTTAGCGGTGGCTTCCACGAATGGCCCTAGCTATGCGAAGGAGAAGAAGTAAGGGAGAGAGAGGAAGAGATTGAGGGAAAGGAAGATACGTATTATTCATTCTGCTTTCATAAGCTCGTTCCTAGCTTTTTATACATTCAGTTGGTTGCGTAACAACCCTAACGGCCTAACAGCTTTATTACACAAGTACCCCTAAGCTTCTAGAATAACCTAGGCGCCATCCTTGCTTCTGCAAACCCTGCGAGAGCTTTTTCAGACTTGAAGCTCGTAATCCCTCAAGTAACTAGGGATGTTGCTCCCTCTCCTGGGCCTTCCTGAAGCCATTCTCGGGCTTCCTTCTTCATTGGGCCTTGAAGCTTGCGGTTCAGGGTTGTTGTTCGTAACATTCCCGCGGTCTTCAAACAACACCTTGTCCTCAAGGTGATGCAGCTCCTTAAGACATGCCCAGTCTTCCCACGACGTTTCATCCAGGTGCAGGCCCTGCCACTGCACCAGAACCATTTTTTTGGACCCCTAGTCCGTCGGAACTGTCTTCTGACCCAGAATAGCTAATGGTGTGGTGATAGGCTGATTATCCATAGCCCCGGAAGGAAGGTTCTCAACTGCTATTGGATTGGGCGAGCCCACGAAAGGTTTTAGGAGGGAACAATGAAACACGGGATGAATGCGCAAATGCTCCGCGAGTTCAAGCTTGTAAGCTACGGGACCCATCCTCTCGATGATTCTAAAGGGTCCATAGAAACACCTCAAAAGCTTTGATTGACCCGCACCTGCCACCGTGGTTTGCCGATATGGTCTCAGCTTGACCAGAACCCACTTGTTCACCTGAAACTCATGGTCTCTGCAATGCCCATCTGCGATTTCTTTCATGCGAGTCCGAGCTTTCTGCAGTTTTCGTCGAAGTAGGTGAACATGTCCTCCCTCTGACTGAGCAATTCGTCCACTGTTGCCACTGTAGAGGTGCCCATCAAGTACTGTGGAAAGTTTGGAGGTTTGCGGCCAAACGTAACCTTGAAGGGTGTCAGTCTCGTGGCCGAGTGGGTCGACGTATTATACGACCACTCAGCCCACAACAGGAAGTGCCCCCATGTACTAGGTCTTCGATGCACGAACGCTCGCAAGTATTGCTCCACAACTCGATTCGCGACTTCAGTCTGCCCATCCGTTTGAGGATGATACGCAGAACTTATTCTGAGTTTTGTACCACTCAGGGAGAACAACGATTGCCAGAATTTGCTCATGAAAAGCGGATCGCGATCAGACGTTATGCTTCGAGGCATGCCATGTAACTTGCCCACCATCTCCATGAACAACTGAGCTACGGTCTGCAACGTGTGGTGCGGGGGAAGCATGCCCAGATGCACACCCTTGGAAAAACGATCCACGATAATCAGGATGCATATGTTACCCTGATACGCAGGGAGTCCTACGATGAAATCCATCGAAAGGTCCTCTTATGGCTGCGACGACACTGGTAGAGGGCATAGCAGGCCCTTGGGTTTCGCTGGCTCGTACTTCACAAGTTGACACTCCAAGCAGTTGGCAACGAAGTTACGCGTGTCACTTGCCGTCGTATCCAACGTGAAGTTCTCAGCTACTCGGTTTAGGGTTTTGCGGAAACCCATGTGTCCCCCTGTTGGAGATTGATGGAATTCTGAGAGTAGGATCTTAATAAAGGAACAACTTGGTGGTAGCCATATGCGACCACGATAGAGAATGAGGTGCTGAGCTAGTGAATGATCAGGATATGCTTGAGCCTCGGTGAGTATCTTCTCTCTTAATGTAATAAAATCTTGGTTTGTCTGCAACTCCCTTCGCAAGTATTCAAGAAAAACGAAGTGGGGCACCGAGATAATGAAGAGTGAAGCAGATGTTGATCCTCCTGACCGAGATAGCGCGTCTGCAACCACGTTGCTCTTGCCTACTCTATATTGAATAACATAATCAAAGCCTAGTAGTCGTGCTAGATACTTGTGTTGTTCCGGGGTCTGAACGACTTGATTCATTAGTTCCTTCAGGCTCCTATGGTCGGTTAGTATTACGAAATGATGGCCCAGTAGATACTGCCGCCATTTCTTAACTGCAGTGGTGATGGCGGCTAGTTCCCAGACGTAGGTGGAAGATCTCAGCAACTTTGGGCAGAATTGTTTGCTGAAGAAGGAAATTGGGTGCCCTTCCTGCGAGAGCACATCGCTCATTCCTAAGCCTGAAGCATCTGTTTCCATCGTAAAGGGCTTAGTGAAGTCTGGGAGAGCAAGCACCAGCGCCGTCGTGACTGCATTCTTGAGCATCTGAAACGCGTTTTCTACTTCCGGAGACCATACCAGCTCCGCCTTGGTTAATAGTTGAGAGAGTGGGCTAGCTATCGTCGCGTACCCCTTTATAAACCTGCGATAGAATCCTACTAACCCCAGGAAGCCACGCAAAGCTCGCGTTGTCCGTGGTTAAGGCCATGTTTGAATAACTTGTATCTTCTCAGGCACAGGTTGAACGCCATCGCCGGACACGACGTGACCCAAGTAGTCTATTTGTTTCTGCGCAAATGAACACTTGGTGAATTTAAGAGTAAACTTGCCTTTCTTCAATACCTGAAACGCGATTTCCAAGTGGTTTAGATGCTCATCCAAGCTGCGGCTGTAGATCAGTATATCATCGAAGAAGACGATGATATACTTTCATAAATGAGGCTGAAACATCCTGTTCATTGTTGCTTGGAATGATGATGGTGCATTACAAAGGCCGAAGAGCATTATGCGGAATTCGTAATGCCCATGATGTGTGCAAAACGCCGTTTTGCTTATATCGGACTCTCTCATAAGGATCTGATGATATCCTTGCATCAGGTCGAGCTTCGAAAACCAAACAGCGCCGCCTAGCTCGTCTAGAAGCTCATCCACCGTCGGGATGGGGAAACGATCACGGACTGTGATCGCATTAAGCGCCTTGTAATCCACACAGAAACACCAAGTTCCATCATGTTTCTTAACCAATAGTACTGGGGATGAAAACGGGCTCGAACTGTGTTGTATATGGCCTTGTCTGAGCATAGCTGCGACTTGGGTTTCTATTTCTTGCTTTTGAAAATGTGGGTAATGATAGGGTTTCACATTAACCGGAGCTGAGTGAGGAAGAAGGGTAATAGCGTGGTTTGTTGGTCTCGACGGGGGTAAGGTTGATAATGGTTGGAAGAGAAAGGAATGTTTGGTGAGGAGTCTTTGTATTGCTGGTATCGGGTGGGTAATAGGTAGTGGCGTCTCCGCGAGAGGTTCCATCTTAATAAGAAAGAAGGTGCTGGTGTTACCTATGTCAACCAATCATCGTAACTAAGAGGGTGAGATCATATATAGGGACGTGTCACGATCTCCTACGAGTTCAATCAACTGCCCATTGTAGATGAACTTCATTGTAAGCGCAGTGTAGTCCGTGAGGACTGGTCCTAACGCCTTGAGCCATTGGACTCCCAGTACAACATCGGCCCCTCGAATTGGCAGGACATGGAAGTCTACCTGAAACTCATGCTTCTGTATTTTCACAGAAATATTTGTGCATACCTGGTTGCACTGCAATTCTTCACCATTACCAACTGTGACTCATAGCGTGGAGGTCTCATGTGGCCGTAATTGAAGAGAAGACACCAACTCCTGTTGTAAGAAGTGGTGTGTACTTCCTCCATCTATCAGAATTTGAACGCGATAATCGTGGATCAGACCGGTGAGGCGCAAAGTTTCCGGTTCTCCTTGACCTGATAAAGCATGTAAACTAATCTGTGCCGGAGATGTTTCCTGCGGGGAAGGAGGTAACAGAGATGGTCCGGGATCCATATCACGGTTATCATCATCTTCTTCTATGACAAACAAGAATAAAGAGGATGCACATTCATGTCCTCTCGAATATTTTTCGTCGCAATTGAAACATAAACCTTGTTCACGACGGAGGGCGAGCTCAGATGGTGTTAATCTTTTGAAAGGGATGGTGGCGGCGTGAGGTCTGCTCGCAGAGGGCAGTAGTGGTGATTCTTGTAGAGGTCCATTCAAGGAAGGTGAAGGGCGCGTGGTACTCGTCCCTGGAGTTGTCGAGGGCGAAGGTTTACTCCCCTGACGGTGACTGTCGAGAAGCTTTTCTTCATGGAGACGTGCAAACGAAACTGCCTGGGTCACTAAGTGCGGTTGCATCACTTGTACGTCCCTCCGAATCGCAGGGCTAAGTCCAGATATCAAGCAACTCAAGACAAACGGCGCAGGAAGTCCGATAACTCTGTTAGCGAGAGCTTCAAATTCCGAGAGGTATGCCGATACCGTGGATCTCTGTGTTAGCTTGCACAAGACTCCTGTAGGATCTTCATAAGCTGAAGATGAGAACCTGGCGTGGATGGCATGAAGAAAGGCTGACCACGAGGAGAGCTGACCACTTCGATACATCCATTGGAACCATGCCAAAGCCGGGCCCTCCATATAGAAGGATGCTATCGTCAGGCGATCATGCTCCGGCGTCGCGTGAACTCAAAGAACTGTGTCACCTTGAATATCCATCCTTCAGGATCTGTTCCATCAAATCGTGGAACCTCCAGCTTCGATCTATAGGCTGCGTTGGAGGTGGCCGCCGTTGAAGCAGCAACAAATGACGGAGGAGCGTGGGAGTTGGCGTGAGAGGTTTCTAACTGGTTCATGCGACTGAGAAGTTCATCGAACTTCGAAGTCATGGACGCAGAGAGCTTTGCGAACATGTAGCTTCAGCCATGGCAGAGAGGATTCAATGAAAGCACCAATGTTAGCGGTGACTTCCACGAATGGCCCTAGCTACGCGAAGGAGAAGAAGTAAGGGAGAGAGAGGAAGAGATTGAGGGAAAGGAAGATACGTATTATTCATTCTGCTTTCATAAGCTCATTCCTAGCTTTTTATACATTCAGTTAGTTGTGTAACAACCCTAACGGCCTAACAACTTTATTACACAAGTACCCCTAAGCTTCTAGAATAACCCAGGCGCCATCCTTGCTTCTGCAAACCCTGCGAGAGCTTTTTCAGACTTGAAGCTCGTAATCCCTCAAGTAACTAGAGATGTTGCTCCCTCTCCTGGGCCTTCTTGAAGCCATTCTCGGGCTTCCTTCTTTATTGGGCCTTGAAGCTTGCGGTTCAGGGTTGTTGTTCGTAACAGTCAGTTTGTTAATTTTTATTAGTTGGGGGATCAAATCTGTGACCTTCCCCCCTTCTCTTCTTTCTTAACCATCCAATCAATCTTATATATCTACAGTCAAGTTCAATGTGTTTAGTACGCTCATGAAATGAATGGCAGCTATATGCAAAGCAACTTATTTTCACAGGTCGAGGATGATGAACACCAAAACACAATATTAATTCATTTAACCATTTTAGCCCATAGGTAGCTGTGGCCATGGATCGATACTTTGCCTTTGTAGAAGAACAAGCAAGAAATTGTATGTTGTTTCTTAGTTTTCCAATAAATAGGAGTTACCTAGCAAAAAAAAAAACCAATTGGTAAGAGATGTTTGTGCCAAGGGACAAAACAAATCACAGTCAGTACACAACAAAATTCCTTGCCTTGGATTACCTCTCAAATAGCACACAACAAGAAGGCTGGCATCCCAATGCCATTGCTAGAGTTCTTGGATGAATTGTGCAAGCATATGCACACAATAGGAAAGTCCAGGCCTAATGACAAAGATATAAATTAGTCATCCAACCAACCAACGATAATGCCTGGGTCTAGAAGAGGCTTCACATTAGCTAAGGGAAGGTGATGGTTCTGATTTAATGGAAAACCAAAGGGTTTGGCTCCCAACAAACCCACTTCATCAATGATGTACAATGCATATTTTCTTTGACATAAGAAAATGCCAATAGGACTTCAAGCTATCTCAATCCCCAAAAAATATTTTAGAGCTCCCTGATCTTTCATATGAAAGCATGCACTCAAATATGTTTTAAAGGTCTTAATGACAACTCCATTACCACCCGAAATAATAAGATCATCAACATAGACCCACGAATGGATGCTAGTTATGATCTATGGGGGCAATTTCTCCCACAAGATATTTATTTCTTATATGTATTTGATAAAAAAAAGATTTTACCCCATACAAAAATAGGTATTATCCCCATAAATAATCTTTTTTTAAAATGAATGTAGAAAGTTATAATTAAGAGATAAAAAAGATAATAAATTGGTACTAATTTTACCGTTTTAACTTTATAATTTTTACAGTTTGCTCTTATATATAATACTAAACACATACATGAAGTTAGTGAGAAACACACACCTTGACCTAATTGTAATTTTTGAAAGATTGTAAGTAATTTGGATTTTTTATCAGGAATTTATAAATTTTTCTTCTCATAAAAAGATATTGTTTTCTTGCCCCATTAAACGAATTTTCTGGATCCATCCCTACATAGACCAATAAATAAGTTGAATAGTGTCTTGTTAGATAGTAAAAAAAGAGTAATCAAAGTAAGTTTGATTGAAACCGTACCATTTCAAAGCATTGACCAACTTAGCAAACCAAAATCATGGTGCTTATTTTAACCCATATGATAACTTATGGATATGACAAACATTACTAGGAATAGGAGAATGAAATCCCATATGCATCTTTATATGCATTCCTCCTTTAGATCATTGTGTAAGAAAGCATAATAAAAGTTCATTTGATGGAGTTCCCATTTTTTAGTAGTTGTAACAGCAAGCAGAGTACGTAAAGTCACCATTTTTACTACTGGAGAAAATGTTTCATGATAACCAATTCCTTCAAAGTGATTATTTCCAAAAATCACAGGCCTGGGTTTGAACCGCTCAATACAACCATTAGAATGATATTTAATTTTGTAGACCCACTTGCACCCAATAGCCTTCTTTATTGGAGGAAGTGATTCCATGGTCCAAGTACCATTCTTTTCCAATGTGCTGTATTTAGTGTTTCATGCATGTCTCTACCTTTCATCCTTCATACCTTCATCAAAGGTTTGAGGTTCAACTATTGCAGTATTCGCTGCCAAAAAATATCCATATTGTATAGAAAAATTATTACAATCCACATAATGTGCTATAGGAAAGGGCATACCTAAGGATGGAGTAGATGAACTCGTAGAAGGACTCAAAGATAATGTTTGTCACAAAACCTCACAAGTGAGTGGATGGCATTTTGGTTACATGCCCTAACGCAAAAGTTTCTCATTCACAACATTTTATGGACCTTCTTATGTTAGCATCATCACATCTCATAACCTTTGGTGCAATGTCTTTTATACTAATAACTTCAATCTCCCCCAAGGATACCTTACTCCCAAGCAATTGGTGATTGGAGGTGATTATGCCTTTCATTATCCACCTCATCCTCATGTATAGCACTTCAACCTATCAAATTACTTAATCCAAAATTATCATGTGTAGACATATGACTCCTAACTCAATGTTCAAATAAGGAAATTCACCCTCAGAAAACACAACATCCTTTGATAATAGGGACACACCCAACTCTAGGTCATATATTAAGTCATTCATTTTTATTTTAGATTATAAGAACCCAGACATTTTGATGTAGCTCCCATGTGGAGGATGTAGGCCTGGGATCTTCTTCATCAATGGAGTCTTTTGATTCTTGAAGTTCAATGGCAGCAGAATGGAGAAGGAAGAAAGATGATTGGAGATGCCACTTCAAAGAGAAGATGAGTCAAGCACAAGCTCACAATCGTAGGAAGTCATGGATAAGAGCTTGAAGGAGGAGAAGATGAGGGGAGGGAGAAGTAGAGAAGGAGCACAAAATTTTGTGCCTCAAATGAGGTATGAAATTTGAAGTGTAATTCTCAAATGATCAAAGTTGAAAAAAATGCACACACATGGCCTCTATTTATAGCCTAAGCGTCACACAAAATTGAAGGGAAATTTGAATTTCTATTCAAATTTCACTTGAATTTGAAATTGAATTTGTGGAGCCAAAATTTCACTAATTATGATTAGTGAATTTTAGCTATGGTTCAGTCCACTAATCCAAGATCAAGTCCAAGATTCTCCACTAAGTGTACTTAGGTGTCATGAGGCATGTAAAGTATGAAGGACATGCACAAAGTATAACTATATGATGTGACAATGGGGTGTAGCAAGAAAATGCTCACCTCTCTCTTTAAAATTTAATTGGATTGGGCTTCTCCCAAGTCAATTAAATTTATTTCCCAACACCCACATCAAATATTCACTTAACGCATGTGAAATTACAAAACTACCACTAATACAAAAACTAGTCTATGTGCCCTAAAATACAAGGGCTGAAAAATCCTACATTTCTAGGGTACCCTACCTACATTATGGAGCCCTAAATACAAGGCCCAAAAATAATGAAACGTTAATCTAATATGTACGTAGATAAGTGAGCTCATACTTAGCCCATGGGCCTAAAATCTACCCTAAGGTTCATAAGAACCCTAGCACCTTCTCTTGCATCTCTGGCCCAATCTTCTTGGAGTCTTCTATCCAATGCCATTGGGGGGGGGGGGGGGGGGGGTAGGATTGCATCACATTTTGAGTACAATGTCGAGTGATCTTAAGCATCTAGCTTAAGGTCCAACATCACATGCTAGAAGATTTCCTACCTTCAATGTAAATGGGTTCAAATTTTGAACTGTAACTCAAGAGCATGGATTGAAAACCCAAGATGGTGGAGTTTTTCTAACTTTTGTAGCATCTTGTGTTGCTATTAGTGTTAATGGAAATATTAAAGAAGCAAATTTGTCATATTATGAAAACTTAGAAGATACCATTAAGCTTAACTATTATGGTCCTTTTAAGATTACTCTATTCAAATGTAAATGGGCTGACACCACTAGAGTTAGGGGGCTTAACAAAGGATGCATGGCATTTGTCTTAAATTAATTTTTCACGATTGATTCACGTCGGTGATCATGAAGAACATGATCCATACATTGAAGTTTCGCCAACTGAAATGGTCTATTATGTGAATGATGAGGTGAATAAAGATTGGAATGTTGTTGTCCATTTGAAGCCAAAAGACTTGTATGATATGGGAGAACAAGGAGATACTGAAGTTTATGAAGATCATTTCCAGATCAAAACTTCAAACAATTTTTTAGGGACATTGATGAACTATCATTGTTAAGGGATGTTGTAGATGATGAATTGCTACGTGAGGATAATCCAAATGATGAAGTTAATGAAAATGATCTTATGTTAGAGTAAAATTATTTTTATGGTATGATTTTAGGTTTTAATTTGGTATCAATAAAGTGTTATTAAATCAATTTTTTAGGTTTTAATTATTATGGTAATGCTCAAAACGTGTCAATCTTGAAGTTTTTCTAACGGACAAAAACCCGTCAGCAAAAGTTTTCATACGTAACAGTTTCAAACATAATTTATTGTTTGTCGGTAATTTTTTATGGAATTTTGTGCAGGTAATGTAACACCCTAAAATTTCCTTCTCAACTTATTTTTTACACGTGTAAAATTACATTGTTAAGGACTAGGTAGTGGAAATTTTGCACTATGTAATTTTATTATATGCTTGTCTGATTTAATTTATCCTCCATATAATGTTAATTGTATAAGTGTAATGTTATTTATATTTATTTTTTTTGGCACAAATAATTTTTTTATTTAGTTGGCAGAAATTTGGAAACTGTTTGAACAAAAATTTCATTTGTAGCGAAATTGCACTGTGCACTGAGCGACCAATGTAATTTAATTCTGTGTGAGAGTGTTCTTTGTGTGAAGCCCACTCTTAGTACATATATTCCTAGGAAGATTAGCGCAATAATCTAGGCGATTAAGATAAGACTGATTAGTTTTGGTAAAAAACGAAAATACTCATTTTTGGCAAATTCTATCCCTTCCATTTTTGGTAGTTTTGCAAAAAGAAAAACTACCCATTTGTGGCACGTTCAAAGTGGCATGAAGTGTCAAAAAGCCTTGTCACCTTGAAGCCTATGCCTTATCTTCTTCTTCATTGTGAGAAAGAAAAAGATTAAACCCTTCATTCACCATTTTTGCACGAGTTCTACCTTGAGGTAGGAGAGTTCAGTTTTGTTTCTTATTCTTCCTAGTTTGTTCCTTGTATTCTTAAGCCATTGATCCATCAAGCTTAGGTAAAGGAGTTCCATTCTTCATCCTAAACTTGATTCCTCTTTATTCTCTTGTTCTAGTTTCTCTAATAACTTGAAATTGTCATTTTGTTTTACTTATGAAGGGAAACCTTGACAATTGAACATTCTTCATTCTTCCTTCAAGATTTTGTGAGTTCATCAAGAGGTAAGGGGGATCTCTCTAATTCTTGAACCATATGCTTATTGTTAAACTTCCTTTAACATGTTATTTTGAAATTTTCGTGCTTTTTGTCATGTTCTAAATTTGTGTACTAAGCTATCTTCCTTGAGTTTTGTCATACCCTAATTTCGTTTGGGGACGATCGTTTGCCAACATTTGGATTCTTGCCGGCTAAATTGAGCTGCTTAACACTAATTGTCGCACAATCCGTAGGGTTTTGTGACGTTTCAGAAGAAAATGTGAGAAATATTCAAAAGAAGGGCAAAATAGTCACTTTTGGGATATTTTTCAGCCCTCGTGCCCATTAGAAAGCTTAAGGATGAAGTAACCAGTTTGCCTGGGCGAACTGCTGTGCAACCTCCATCCCTCATTTCCTATAAATAGGCGTGAGGGGGCCTGAAGGAAGGGTTCAGCATCTGAAATCAAGAGGATTTGAGAGAAATTAGTGAGAAGAAGGATAAAGAAGAAGGAAAATCAAGGCCGAGGCGCTTTCGTAACGTTTCTGTAATGTTTCCGTGATCGATTTTGTGATCGTTCTTCGTCTGTTCTTCATCATTCTTCATTCTTCGACCGGTTAGTTTCTATTTTTCAGGCTTTGAATTCATTCTTTGCACCCTTAGGGGTCCATCCTTTCTTTACATGTCTTCATCTTCATTCTTCTACCATCGGTGATCTTTTTCTTTGTTTAAAGCGAGTTTTGACCAATTAATTGTGTCATAATCTCGTTTAATCACTATTAAAATGAATTCCAATCGATCATTTGTGTTGTAACATCGGTTAGTCATTGAAAAAATAAGTTTCAACCGGTCACTTGCTTCGTAAGTCCTCTTTTAATGAGTTGGAAAATAACCAAGTGAAACCAAAGCTAAAATCAACTCATAATCAAGCTTTTGTCCACAAGAAAATCGCTTGAATCTGTCCAAAGGTCCAATGCGTTAACGGTCTTTTTTTACTTTTATCGGTTAAAACTAACCATTTAAAAGTCTAAAATCAACACTCCGCATAACTTCTTGCTTTTAAAGAACTACGTAGGTCTAAGTTCCTCATCGCAATTGAGGATACGTAGGAGCAAGAGCCCTACTCTTGTCGACCCCAAAAAGATGAAAAACGTAAAAAGGGAAAATAAAATAAAATTTGAAGTCATGATTTGGCATATTTGATTAAAGGCTGCCGTCCCTTGTGATAGACGTGTGGGGTACTAATACCTTCCCCGCACGTAAACAACTCCTGAACCTTTGTTCTTAAAATTTGTAGACCCACTTTTGGTTTTTCTAACATTTTCCTCAAATAAACGTTGGTGGCGACTCCACACGTTTTTTCTTCCTTGGAAGACACACCCGTGAGTCTCACATCACCCTCCCGCCGAAGGGTTGGTTGCGACAGTTGGCGACTCCACTGGGGATTGTTTTTAGAGTGTTAGGCCCTTTAATTTGTGTGCTTTCTTTATCATGACTCATTCTTTTGTTTGTTTCCCTTTCTTTCTCTTATGTTCTTGTATGCATATATCTCCTTTGGTGATTTTGTATTTTGTGTAGTTGTTCATTTAATATATGCATTGATAAATATTTGTTCATTTGATGCACGCACGACACCTACACTTTTTGCACACACTGTGAGTTGTTAAGGGCCCTATACCTGGGTCCATGGGAACATAGGAAGTGGAAGTGAATCTGTGGTCATGCTAAGTCTCCGACTTGCTTGATGACAGTGAAACCTCATCTAGAGTTTTTCTCTTTGATGATATGTTGTTGCTGCTAGTCCCTACCACCCCAATGTTTGATATCAAAGGGGATGATATCTCTAGAAACCTTTGAAAGCTAGATGCAACCACCTTGGGAATTATCACTAAATAGCGAGCTTTTTTAGTTCCCCCCATTAGGTTCCTGAAATAGGGGCACGGAGCAAACATGCTATGTGTTGTTTCCTTGATATTGCCATGCATATCTTTGTACAGTCCTGTTTGTGTGCGTCTTTCTTGTGTTGTTATGTCATTTCAACATTATTTGATGGTGTTACCATGCTTGTTCATCTATTATGTTTCTTTTCATGCTTGTTCGTCTAGTATGTTTCTGTTTTATGCTACCAACCACGTGCTCTCATGCATGTATATTTGTATTGCATCGTCACTCATGTATTGCATTTGCCTCGTCATTTTGTCACGGGAAGTTGGAAGGTCCGCATCACCTTCTTAAATGCATGCATGTGGCACCATGGTAATGACTGTAAATGAACCATGATGCTCAATGCCTTATGGGTAAGAAGAGGTGATCTTTCGGGCTCTTGTGTCTGTAAAATGCATTTGTGTCATGCATAACATAAGCATTCATCATATTTCCTCCATGATAGGGTGTCGAAGTATTGATCAAACTGAATTTTTCATTATAGCAAAACATGGGATCAAATCAAACACCCTTATTTAAGAAAAGGTTCTATCATGTCAAAATTAAGAGCCTAGAGGTTGCCAGTTTGCAAGAATTGGGGCAATTGATGGATCAACTCCAACGTCAAGCTTTTTGCAAGACCTATGGAAAGATATGGGATATAGCTATGATAGAAGTCTCTGTTGAAGCCATTGCATCCCTCACTCAGTATTACGATCAGCCGCTAAGGTGCTTCACATTTGGGGACTTTCAGTTAATACCGACCGTAGAAGAGTTTGAAGAGATCTTGGGGAGCCCGCTAGGAGGAAGAAAGCCATATCTTTTTTCTATGTTCTACCCCTCCATGGTGAGATTAGCCAAGGTAGTCAAAATTTCAATGCAAGAATTGGACCAAGTAAAACAAAATAGAAACGGGGTGGTCGGGATACCGAGGAAGCACTTGGAGGAGAAAGTGAAGGCTTTGGCAGATCAAGGTGAATGGGTTCGTTCATTGATGTCTTGGAGCTATTGGTATTTGGAGTCGTCCTTTTTCCAAATGTGGATGGGCTAGTTGATTTAGCAGCGATCGACGCCTTCCTTGCTTATCACCATAGCAAAGAAAGTCCGGTCGTTGCTGTTTTGGCCGATGCCTATGACACATTTGACCGAAAATGCAAGAAGAGCGGCACAAGGATTGTCTGTTGCACACCCATTCTTTATGTATGGCCGGTCTCGCACCTCTTTCGTCCTGAAAATAGACCCGTCTGTCCCCTGCAAGGTCACCGCATATGCGCCGAGAAAGGGAAGGCAAATTGGGAGCAGCTCTTGGCTAGTATGGTAGGGGCATCTGTTAATTGGTTCCCCCGATGGAAAGAAGGAAGAGTTGGGGTTTTGTCCTCATGTGAAGGGTTCTCAAATGTACCCTTGATGGGAACGAAGGGTTGTATCAATTATAACCCCGTCCTTGCCATAAGACAACTTGGCTACCCCATGAGAGGAGCACCATCGGAAGAAAGTACCATGCCTTTCATCACATGGGGTTTCAGTGACCCTAATGCAAGGATATTTCAAGGAGTCCGCAAAGCATGGAGCGCAGTGCAAAGAAAAGATAAGGAGCTTAGGGGAAGCAGCAATGGGATCATCGGTGGCTATCACAAGTGGCTGAAAGCTCAGACGCAAGAGTTAGTTTGGCTCCCGAAGCTAAAGGCATCAAGTGAGGAAGAGGCTGAAACCCCTAAGGAGAGTGAGGAGGTGCAAGCCTTGAAAGCGAAACTTGAAAAGGCGTAAACAGTCAAGGAAAAGTTCAAGATGACAGCTATCAAGGTCTGGAAAGAATGTGGCGAACTGAGAGATGTCAATGTGGCCACCGCCGAAGCATTGGAACGGGAAACAAAGAGGGCCTGAAAGGAAGAATGGGGCCAAACCAAGTTCCGAGGGGCGTTGTGGGGCAGCAACAGCGAGCTTAAGCTTCGAAGGGCCGAGAGAGACCAGTCAAGAGTCGAAGGCATGATATTGGAAGACAAGTTGAAGGCTTACCAAAGGTCAAAGAGGAGTTTGTCCGAACAATTGAGCAAGACGAAAGAGAATATGTGGGCCATCATTGACCAATACAAAGAGCAGCTAAGTCTAGCTGTAACCCATGAACAAAGGCTAGAGGAGAAGTATGCGAAGGTATCGATCTTGTAAGCAGAAAGGGAAGCAAGAGAGAGAGTGATCAATTCATTACACAGAGAAGCAATGATGTGGATGGATAGGTTTGCTTTCACCTTGAATGGGAGTCAAGAGCTTCCAAGACTACTAGCCAAAGCCAAGGCGATGGCAGACGTATACTCGGCCCCCGAGGAAGTTCATGGCCTCCTCGATTATTGTCAGCACATGATCGATTTGATGGCCCACATAATTAGGAACCACTAAGGCGTTTGTATTGTCGTTTTAATTTTGACGAGATGAACATTTTTGTTCCTTAATAAAATGAGTTTGGTTCAATCCTATGTCTTTGCTCAAAATTTTGTGCGAGTCCAATACTTCGACAACTTATCTTTAGCATGCATTCATGTTTAGTTCTTTGTCGCATTACTCATTACATTCTATACTTTTAGCACTAAACACCATAACTAAACATGCTTTAAGGCACCTCTATCGAACTCGTTCCAAAACTAGAGTCATGGGTGAAATAGAAGAGGTGCAGGAACAAATGAAGGCTGATATGGAGGCCTAGAAGGATCAAATGGCTTCCATGATGGAAGCCATGTTAAGCATGAAGAGAATGATGGAAAGCAATGCGGCTGCAGTTGCCGCTGCTGAGGCAGATCCTACCCATCTCTCTACCACAAACCAAGCGAACCAACCCATCCCGGACACGGTGGGACAAGAAGGAGAGGTGTTGGGTAGCACTGGCGGACCACACATGGGGCATAATAGGAATGAAGGCCGATATAGAGGCCTTGAAGGATCAAATGGCTTCCATGATGGAAGCCATGTTAAGCATGAAGAGAATGATGGACCACACACGGGGAACCCATTCCAAAACTAGAGTCATGGGTGAAATAGAAGAGGTGTAAGAACAAATGAAGGCCGATATGGAGGCCTTGAAGGATCAAATGGATTTCATGATGGAAGCCATGTTAAGCATGAAGAGAATGATGGAAAGCAATGCGGCTGCAGTTGCTGCCACCAGGGCCGCCGCTAAGGCAGATCCTACCCATCCGTCTGCCACAAACTAAGCGAACCAACCCATCCCGGACATGGTGGGACAAGGAGGAGAGGTGTTGGGCAACATCGGTGGACCACACATGGGGCATAATAGGAATGCTTACCCCTATGTCTTACCCCCCAATTATATGCCGCCCACCATGCACATGCCCAACGAGAACGCTAATCATGTCGTTCCCGTTACATTTGAGGGTCAGCAACCTTGGGAGCATGCTCAATGTGACTTTGACCCATATCCCACATTCACCGCCGAGGGATTGGCATTTAATGCTATGCCTCAACCCAATACCACGGAAGCTCCTCAACCCCACCCTCTGCAACAACTGTGTTTCTTAGTAGGTGGGCCGCCTCCGGCAGTGGAAGGGATAGAGAAACTTGATCTCATCGAGGAGAGATTAAGGGCTGTCGAAGGGTTTGGTGATTACCTTTTCGCTAACATGGCAGAATTGTGTTTGGTACCTGATGTTGTCATCCCCCCAAAGTTCAAGGTACCAAATTTTGATAAATAAAAGGGGACCACTTGCCCCAATAATCACCTGAAGATGTACTGCCAAAAAATGGGGTCATACTCCAGGGATGAGAAACTATTAATGCATTTTTTCCAAGAAAGTTTGGCCGGGGCGGTAGTCATCTTGTATACCAATTTGGAGGCTTCTCATATCTGCTCGTGGAAGGACTTGATTACTGCTTTCATTAGGCAGTACCAATACAATACAATACATACATGGCTCCTAACAGAACTCAGCTGCAAAATATTAGCAAGAGGGAGCATGAGTCCTTTAAGGAGTACGCCCAACGGTGGAGGAACTTGGAAGCACAAGTGGCACCCCCCGTGGTAGAGAGAGATGATCACTATGATAGTGGACACGTTACCAGTGTTCTACTGCAAAAAGTTGGTGGGATACATGCCCAGTAGCTTCGTAGATTTAGTATTTGCGGGCAAAAGGATCGAAGTAGGCATGAAAAGAGGGAAGTTCGATTATCTCGCCTCTGCCGGCACGAGCAATAGGAGATTCGGGGCAAGTAGGGCAATAAAGAAGGAAGGAGAAGCCCACGCCGTGGCTTCAGCTCCTACTTGGCCGAAGCCCCAACAAACCCCTCACAACACTTACCAATATGCCCAACATCAACCAAGCTTTTCAGCCCGCGTCGGAAACCCCTCCAGTCTAGTGCCCGTTTAGCAAAGGGCACCCGCTCAATCACAAAGGGCCCCCACTCAAAACTCGACTCCTACACAACCTTGCCCCACTGGCAGCTCCAATTCGAGCACAAGCGCTAATCCGGGAGGGAATTTTCCGGTAAAGAAACTTGCAAAATTCACTCCCATCCCGATGTCGTACGCAGACTTGCTACCATCTTTGATCACCAACCAAATGGCGGTGGTGATCCCCAGGAAGATTTTCCAGTCTCCTTTCCCTTGATGGTACAACCCCAACACAACCTACGCTTATCATGGGGGTGTCCTGGGGCACTCAATAGAACAATGTGTGGCCTTCAAACATAAGGTCCAAAGTTTGATCAACGCAGGTTTGCTGATGTTCCAAGAGGATGGTCCAAACATAAATACAAACCCTCTTGCCAGTCATGGGGGACTAGCGGTTAATGCAGTGGAGGAGTGCGGACCTCAGAGGCCTAAGCAAATGAAAGTTATGGTAACCTCTAGGAGGTTTATATTGAAGGCGCTGCGCGAGGCGGGCATCATTTGCTTTGACGGGGGCGAGGGGGATACCTACTTGATACACCGGGGGTAGCGCAAGATGTAGAGGCATGCCCTGTGGTAGAGGATTTGCTGCAAGGGATAATGGATCAAGGCCAGTTTGAAGTTGGTGGCGCAAGCAAGGGGGAGCAACATGTGTGCATGCAATCAGCTGATAAAAGCCCGAGTAAGCCCAAACCATTGGTGATCCACTTCACCAGAGATGTTGCCACCCAAAAGCCCCGAGGCTTCCAGCTTATCCTAGGTAAGAAGCCTGTCCCTTTCCCTTACAAGAGTGACAAGGTGGTCCTATGGAGGTACACCCCTCAAAAGCCCGACGAAAGGAAGGACGAGTCTGTCGAAGATGACCTATCCTCTGCCAGAGTTACTAACATCTCTGGCTTGAGTGGTATGACCCATAGTGGGTGAATCTTCGTGGCACCCTACCCATTGGTGCGGTCCAAGGACACAAAGGGAAAGACGAAGGTGGGCACGAAAGAAAGCAATAAGGCAAGCCCAATTCTGCATGAGGAGATCCCGGTTGAGAGATTTGCTAAAGGAGAGGAAGACTTCGGCAGAAAGAAAATATTTGCTGAAGAAGCAAATGAGGTCCTTCGAATCATCTAGCAAAGTGAGTTCAAGGTAATTGAACAGCTCAATAAAACCCTAGCTAGGGTCTCCTTGTTGGAACTACTCATGAACTCCAAGCCTCATCGGGCACTTTTGGTCAAAATCTTGAATGAAGCCCATGTAGCCCAAGACATCTCTGTGGAGGGCTTCAGAGGCATCATCAACAATATCACTACCAACAATTACCTCACATTCACCGATGAGGAGATACTCATCGAAGGCCGGGGACATAATAGGGCCTTACATGTATTCGTCAAGTGTTTGGACCACATCGTGGCCAAGGTGCTTATCGACAATGACTCGTCGCTTAATTTCATGCCTAAGAGTACATTGGACAAACTACCTTTCAATGCATCACACCTGAGGTCGAGCTCCATAGTGGTGAGATCTTTTGATGGCAGCTGTCGGGACGTAAGGGGGGAGATTGATCTCCAAATTCAGATTGGACCTCACATCTGTCAGATCACTTTCCAAGTGATGGATATCAACCCGGCCTATAGCTGCCTTTTAGGCTGACCTTGGATTCACTCAGTTTGGATAGTACCTTCAACGCTCCACCAAAGGTTGAAATTTGTGGTGGAAGGGCAGTTAGTCATAGTCTCAGGGGAGGAAGACATTCTGGTAAGTTGTCCTTCTTCTATGCCATATGTAGAAGCCACAGAGGAGTCCTTGGAGATGGCTTTTCAAGCATTGGAGGTGGTGAGCAACGCTTATGTCGAGTCTCCCCCAGTGCAACCCCGCTCATCCGGTGCTGCATTGATGGTAGCCCGTGTAATGTTGGGACATAGGTACGAGCCCGAAATGGGTTTGGGTCGAAACGAAAATGGTGTGGAGAGCTTGGTGAAGTTCAAGGAGAATCGCGGAAGGTTCGGGTTAGGATATAAGCCTACACACACCAACGTAAGGAGAAGTGCCCAAGAAAGAAGGGGTGGAAGCATGGGCTACCAGCAAGGACCGCAAGTGAAAGGGACTCCCTTATGTCACATCAACGAGAGCTTTGTCTGCTCGGGCTGGATGTGTGAATGACGGGTTGCCATGATCCATGATGAAGTCTTTCAAGAGCAATCAAACTGGGTGCGGCCATACCCTCCTGAGTTTGAGTTGGGAAACTGGAAAATTAACGAACAACCCAAAATTTTCGTGGCAAACATAATGTAATTTGTTAGTCTTAACCCTATAGATGGGCCTAGGCTTTAGGGTTTTCATTTGTTCTTGCACTTTCATCCATTCTCATTCGTCTACATGTTTATTTTTGTTGCGATTAAATGGTACAAATCCAACAATGAGTCTTGTGAAGGTACTAATACCGATGACCCATACATCAATTTTGAGCAGCTAGTAAACCAAGCTAAGGATGAAGAAGATGAAGAGTGGGGGCTTCCCCTAGAGCTAAAAAGAATGGTCGAATAGGAAGACCGAGAAATGAAGCCACACCAAGAAGAGACGGAAATTGTAAACTTGGGTGTTGGCGAGGAAAAGAAAGAGGTAAAGGTTGGCACGTGCATGACCACACCTATTCGAGATGAATTGGTGGCTCTGTTATGAGACTACCAAGACATCTTCGCTTGGTGGTACCAAGATATGCCCGGCTTGAACCTCGACATTGTGCAGCATAGGTTGCCTTTGAATCTCGGTTGTTCCCTGGTGAAACAAAAACTAAGAAGGATGAAGCCTGAGATGTCCTTAAAGATAAAAGAAGAGGTGAAAAAGCAGTTTGACGCTGGCTTTTTGGCTGTGGCTCGATACCCTGAATGGGTTGCCAACATTGTGCCAGTCCCTAAGAAGGATGGGAAAAAGCAAATATGCATGGACTATCGGGTTTGGACTGCATGAACAACATGGCCGAGTATGAGGCGTACGCCCTCGGGATCCAAGCGACAATCAACTTCAAAGTCAAATTACTCAAAGTATATGGAGACTCAGCCTTGGTAATCCATCAATTGAGAGGAGAATGGGAGACTAGGGATCATAAATTGATACCCTACCAGGCTTACATCATGAAGCTGACAGAGGTCTTCGATGACATATCCTTCCACCACATTCCTAGAGAGGAGAATCAAATGGCCGATGCACTTGCCACTCTAGCATCCATGTTTCAACTAACCCCGCATGGGGACTTGCTATACATCAAATTCAGATGTCGCGGCAAGTCGCGCATTGCTGCTTGATAGAAGAATAGCAACATGGTAAGCCCTAGTACTTCGATATCAAGCGATACATTGAAGACAAGGAGTGATGCAATCCTACCCTCCAAGGGCATTGGATAAAAGACTCCAAGAAGATTGGGCCAGAGATGCAAGAGAAGGCCCTAAGGTTCTCATGAGCCTTAGGGTAGATTTTAGGCCCATGGGCTAAGTATGAGCCCACTTATCTTTGTACATATTAGATTAGGATTTCATTATTTTTGGGTCTTGTATTTAGGGCTCCATAATGTAGGTAGGGTACCCTAGAAATGTAGGATTTTTCAGCCCTTGTATTTTAGGGAACCTAGACTAGTTTTTGTATTAGGGGTAGTTTTGTAATTTCATATGCATTAAGTGAATATTTGATGTGTGTGTTGAGAAATAAATTTAATTGAATTGGGAGAAGCCCAATCCAATTAAATTTTAGAGGGGGAGGTGAGCATTTGCTTGCTACACCCTATTGCCACATCATATAGTCACAATTTATGCATGTCCTTCATGCTTTACATGCCTCATGACACCTAAGCACACTTAGTGGAGAATCTTTGACTTGATATTGGATTAGTGGGCTGAACCATAGCTAAAATTCACTAATCATAATTAGTGAAATTTTAGCTCCAAAGTTTGGCTCCATAAATTCAATTTCAAATTCAAATGAAATTTGAATAGAAATTCAAATTTCCCTCCAATTTTGTGTGACACTTAGGCTATAAATAAAGGTCATGTGTGTGAATTTTTCAAATTTGATCATTTGAGAATTAAACTTCAAAGTTCAGACTTCTTTAGAGGCACTAAATTTCATGCTCTTCTCTTCCTCTCCCTTCATTCATCTTCTTCTACCTTCAAGCTCTTATCCATGGCTTCCTATGGTGGTGAGCTTCTTCTAGACTCATCTTATACTTGAAGTGGCGTCTCCAATCATCCTTCTCCTTCTCCATTCGGCTGCTATCAAACTTTAAGAAGCAAAGACTCCATTGATGAAGAAGATCCAAGGCCTACAAGCTCCACATGGAGCTACATCATGTGGTATCAAGAGCATCTTCATCTAGGTGTTGTTCTTTTGCTTTCTCTATCTTTTTGTTCAGTGAATTCTCTCTAATTCCTTATTCTTCATCTTATTCTCCATGTATATCCTCCATTGTCTTGTGGTTTGGTGCTGTTTAGAGTAGATTAAAAAAAAAATAAACCGATTAAATCTTAGATCTACACTTGTTCTTGCATTTTTATGGTTCAAATTTTGTAGATCTACTCTTGAATCATGTTTTTGTGTTGATTTTAGGTTCTATCATTTTTCATTCATAATATTCTTGTGCTGAACCTTAGATCTAAATTTTCTTCCAAAATATTGATTAGAAAAAAAAACACAAAAATCTAAGTGTAAATCACTTAATCCATGTTGTCTTAGAGTCATGTTTAGTCATAGTAATTGTCACATTATGTTCTAAGTTTGTGTTGAATTTTTATTTTGTTGATTGAATTCTAGATACATTTGTTCATGTATTCTTGTTATTCTTAGCCTATCTTTTGAATTTTGAGTCTAATTCATGCATCTTATTTAGTTCATAACATGTTCTAAATCAATTCCTAGAAGTAGTCTTGTTGTTGAACTCTTTTTTTGTTTTTTTTTGTTTTCTAAGTTTCCTACATGATGCCTATGATGAAGTTGAGTCGTGGTGCTGAGTTGTGGCTGGATTTGTGTAAGTCTTAAGCTCTCTTTAATTGTGTTATTCAAGATAATTGAGCATAAGCAAACACAAATTGTAACTATCGAAGCCTTAAGCAACATAAACACTACTCTTGATTTCTAGGTTGAAATCGCTGGTGCTGGCAGCTTGAACATATGAACTTGTATAAATTACTGGGAATTGGTCACTATGTGTTTTGAGCTGAAATTTTTACTGAATTTTCTAGATATCGGGAGCAAAATTATGAAAAAAGAACCAAGAGATTTGGATTAAAGGAAAAAATAAGAAAAATCACACAAGTTGGCAGAAAAATCAGTGTCCAAGAAAGAAAAAAAAAGTGAAAGGGAAGTGTGCTTGTTGTTTTGGCTCCAAATTTGTTCTATAATTGGTGCCTATTTTATACCAATCCTAGTTTTGAAATTTCAATTGAAAATTAGTGTGAAAAAAGTTCCAAAACTAGAGGTTTCTTGAGTCTTTTTATATTAGTTTTTTTACTCTACTCTAGAGCCATTCTAAGTTTCTCTTTGGGTCCTAGATTGCTTTTATGTGCTTTTCATTGCTTTAATTGTTGAAAAATCCCTGAAAACTTGTCTTTTTAAAACTCTATTGGTTTAGCTTTCATTTCATTTTTTGGGTCTTTGGTTATTGCTTGTCTCTTTGTTTCCTTGTTTGTGAGTTGCCATATAGGGAATTGGAAAGGAGGATTGGTGCCATCCCTTGAAGAATTTGAGTCAAGAAGTAAGGGGAAAACCACCTTAAGAGCTATTGGACTAAGAAACACTCCAAAATGAGTGAATCACCAAAGAGAGAACAACCACCAAAATTGAGGACCTTGTTGTAATTTTGTAATTGACAATTTACTTACTTTCATTGCTTTCAAATTTTGTAACAAAAAGGCATTTCATTGGAAGTAAGTTGGGAGCCTCCAATAGGTTACCCTACTTCCATTTGTGTGTAATAATTTTAGGCAATTTTACCTTAGGATTGTGGGTGTTTTGTTGGGAACTTTAAATGTGGTCATCCAAACACTTTTAGGATTCGCCTAGTTTAATTTCTTGCTTACTTTCATAGTTTATTTTCTTTACTAGCCACACCTAGTTTATCTTGAGTTCTTTTGGAACCTTAGCTTTTACCTTTTTTACAAACCCCCAACAAGAAAGAACCACAACTTAGGAACCAACATGAGTCATCATTCATCTAATGTTAATGGCGAGGGTACTAGTCATAAGGACCCTCTATCTAGAATCTTAGATGAGTTGAGTTCCCTCAAGTTATGGAAAGAAAAACTAGAAAGAAAAGAAAAAGTAAAAGAGAGGGTAAAAATAAATCAAGATGAGAGGGAACAAATAAGGGAAGAAGAAAGAAGAAAAATAATGAAAGAAATGGAAAGAGAAAAACATACCTCCTATAGTAGTCATGACTCTTGCAAGAGTTTAAGTGAAGAACTTAGCGACTATTATAGAGGGCGCCATAGTTCACATACTAAACATCACTCCCAAAGAAGAGAAAAGGATAGAAGGCCTCAAGAGGTTAACATTAGCCTCCCATATTTCCATGGAAAAGATAATGTTGAGGCTTACTTAGATTGGGAAATGAAGGTTGAAGAACTCTTTGCTTGCCATCATATTAGCGAAGAGAGAAAAGTTCCATTGGCTACCCTTAGCTTTCAAGGGTATGCCCTCTATTGGTGGACTTCCCTTGCTAGGGAATGAAGGATTCATAGGGATCCTCCAGTAGTGTATTGGAATGATCTTAAGAGTGGCCTTAGGAAGAGGCACATCCCTCCTACTATGAAAGGGAGCTTATGGACAAGCTCCAAAGGCTTAGACAAGGGAGTATGAGTGTTGAAGAATATAGACAACAAATGGAACTACTCCTTTTAAGAGCTGGACTTAGGGAGGAGGAAAGAACAAGCATAGCTAGGTTCCTTAGTGGGCTTAATATGGAAGTGAGGGATAAGGTTGAACTCCTTCCATATAGGGACCTAGATGAGCTAGTCCAACTTTATATAAGAGTGGAGCAACAATTTAAAAGAAAGCTTTCTTCAAAATCTTATGGCTTTCACTCTTATCCAAGGAAGGACCAAGCCCAAGGAATTTTGGGGGCTGCACCTTCAAAACCCAAGGAAGATAAAGGTAAGACCATAGATAAATTCACCCCTAAGACTAGTTCCCAAGAAAGGACTAGCAACATTAAATGCTTTAAATGTATTTGGAGGGGTCACATTGCCTTTCAATTCCCCACAAAGAAAACCATGATTATGAGGGGTCAAGACATTTATAGTAGTCAAGAGGAGACTACTTCTTCCCCTTCCTCTAGTGGAAGTGAAGATGAAGTAAGGGGTGAAGAGTCTAGTGAGGAAGTCTACCCCCATGAAGAAGGTGACCTCTTAATGGTTAGAAGGCTCCTTGGAGGTCAATCTTGTGATCTATCTCAATCCCAAAGAGAGAACATCTTTCATACAAGATGCAAAATTTTAGATAAAACTTGTTCTCTCATTGTGGATAGTGGATCTTGTTGCAATAGTTGTAGCACAAGATTAGTTTCCAAGTTGAACCTCACTATCATTCCTCGCCCAAAACCTTATAAACTTCAATGGCTCAATGAACAATGGGAAATGATAGTTAACCAACAAGTGAAGGTACCTTTCTCCATTGGGACATATAAGGATGAAGTTAATTGTGATATAGTTTCCATGGAGGCAAGGCATATTCTTTTAGGAAGGCCATGGCAATTTGATAGGAAGATCATTTACAATGGCCTAACTAATGAGATTACCCTCACCCATCTTGGCACTAAATTTGTGTTGCATCCTCAAACACCTTCACAGGTGGCCAAGGATCAACTAACTATGTAAGATAAGAGGGATGAGGAAGAAAAACTAGAAAACCAAAAGAAAAAGAAGGATAGTAAGGCCTTGTCTTCAAAGGCCAAGGGGAAGGAAAAAGAGGAAAAAGATTCCTCCAAGAAGATTGTTAAGAAGGAAAATCATTTTGCAACAAAATGTGATATCAAAAGAGCACTCCTTCTTAAACAATCTTTCTACCTTCTCCTATCAAGGGAAACATCCCTTAGCACCGCCATACCTCTTGAGCTTTAGGTTATTCCTCAAGTAAAGGAGTTGTTGGATGAGGGTTTGGTTTGTAAGAGCTTAAATCCTTGTGCTTTGTTGGTGCCCAAAATAAGTATTATGAGGCACCAAATCCCTATGATAGGTGGTATGATGAATGTGTTAAGTGGTGCAACCCTCTTTTGTAAAATCACTCATGCACCCAACATCTTCATGATTTGTGTACATAGGGACTCATTAGGTAGGTTTGTTCTTATTTTTTTGTTTCAATACAAACTTAGGTGCTCATATGGGACACCTTAGGTTTGTCATAATTTTTTGTAGGAATAATCAACATGAAAATAAAGAAAAAGGTATGTTTTATTCCATTACTTTCCTTAACTTTTTAAATAGTGATCAAGGGCTTCCCGTGGACCCTAAGAGAATAAAGGTCATTCATGAGTAAGAAGGAGTGCTCTTTTGATATCACAAACTTTTGCAAAAGGTTTGTCCCATATTTGGGGCTTCAATGACTTAACAAACTTTTGCTAAAGGTTTGTCCCATATTTTTCTTTACTTGTAGCACCACTCATTGAGTTGGTGAGGAATTATGTTCTCTCATGGGAAGATGGTCAAGAAATGGGTTTTCAGTCCTTACCCTACTCTAACATACCCAACATCACTAATACATACGTTTTTATTCTTTTTATAGGTGTTGAGGAAAGAATCCCTAAGTTTCAAGAACCTATGGATTTGAGGTCAAATCCTTTTCAAGGGGGATGGAATGATGCAATCCTACCCCCCAAGGGCATTGGATAGAAGACTCCAAGAAGATTGAGCCAGAGATACAAGAGAAGGCCCTAAGGTTCTCATGAGCCTTAGGGTAGATTTTGGGTCCATGGGCTAAGTATGAACCCACTTATCTTTGTACATATTAGATTAGGATTTCATTATTTTTGGGTCTTCTATTTAGGGCTCCATAATGTAGGTAGGGTATCCTAGAAATGTAGGATTTTTTAGCCCTTGTATTTTAGGGCACCTAGACTAGTCTTTGTATTAAGGGTAGTTTTGTAATTTCACATGCATTAAGTGAATATTTGATGTGTGTGTTGAGAAATAAATTTAATTGAATTGGGAGAAGCCTAATCCAATTAAATTTTAGAGGGGGAGGTGAGCATTTGCTTGCTACACCCCATTGCCACATCATATAGTCACACTTTGTGCATGTCCTTCAT
Source organism: Glycine max (assembly GCF_000004515.6). Taxonomy (NCBI): domain Eukaryota; kingdom Viridiplantae; phylum Streptophyta; class Magnoliopsida; order Fabales; family Fabaceae; genus Glycine; species Glycine max. The sequence continues at coordinate 9,050,490 of NC_038256.2, read as the reverse complement.
GCTTTACATGCCTCATGACACCTAAGCACACTTAGTGGAGAATCTTTGACTTGATCTTGGATTAGAGGGCTGAACCATAGCTAAAATTCACTAATCATAATTAGTGAAATTTTGGCTCCACAAATTCAATTTCAAATTCAAGTGAAATTTGAATAGAAATTCAAATTTTCCTCCAATTTTGTGTGACACTTAGGCTATAAATAGAGGTCATGTGTGTGCATTTTTTCAACTTTGATCATTTGAGAATTAAACTTCAAAGTTCTTACTTCTTTAGAGGCACTAAATTTCGTGCTCTTCTCTTCCTCTCCCTTCATTCATCTTCTTCTACCTTCAAGCTCTTATCCATGGCTTCCTATGGTGGTGAGCTTCTTCTGGACTCATCTTCTACTTGAAGTGGCGTCTCCAATCATCCTTCTCCTTCTCCATTCCACTACCATCAAACTTTAAGAAGCAAAGGACTCCATTATGAAGAAGATCCAAGGCCTACAAGCTCCACATGGAGTTACCTCAAGGAGTACCCATAGGAGGCTTTCGACAATAATAAGAGGATGTTACAAAGGTTGGTAGCCGGTTTCTTCCTGAGTGGAAATATCCTGTACAAAAGGAACCATGATATGGTTTTGCTCCGATGTGTGGATGCCAGAGAGGCTGAGCAGATGCTAGTGGAAGTGCATGAGGGATCCTTTGGAACACATGCCAATGGACATGTCATGGCCCGGAAGATTCTAAGGCCAGGATATTACTGGCTCATCATGGAAAACGATTGTTGTATCCATGTGAGAAAATGACACAAGTGCCAGGCATTCGCGGATAATGTCAATGCTCCGCCCGTGCCTTTGAACGTCTTAGGAGTGCCTTGGCCATTCTCCATGTGGGGAATAGACGTGGTTGGAGCTATTGAGCCCAAGGCTTCGAACGGACATCGCTTCATTTTGGTTGCGATCGACTACTTCACCAAATGGTTTGAAGCTGCTTCATACGCCAGTGTGACGTGGAGTGTGGTGGTCAGGTTCATCAAGAAAGAGATAATCTGTCGGTATGGGTTGCCCAGGAAGATTATCACTGACAATGCCACCAATCTGAACAACAAAATGATGAAGGAAATGTGTGAGGATTTCAAGATCCAACACCATAATTCCACGCCTTACAGGCCCAAGATGAATGGGGCAGTTGAGGCTGCTAATAAGAACATCAAGAAGATAGTTCAGAAAATGATCGTGTCATACAAGGATTGGCATGAGATGCTCTCTTTCGCGATACATGGTTATTGAAACTCGGTGCGCACATCAATTGGGGCAACTCCGTTCTCTTTGGTGTATAGGATAGAGGCTATGCTTCCGTTTGAAGTAGAGGTTCCCTCTTTGAGAATTCTAGCCGAGTCAGGGTTGGAAGAGTCGGAAGGGGCCCAAGCACGCTTTGATTAGCTGAATCTTATAGAAGGTAAGAGATTGGCCACCGTGAGCCATGAACGTTTACATCAAGGCTGGGTGAAGAATGCTTTCGACAAGAAGGTACGCCCACACAAGTTCAACGAAGGGGATCTAGTCTTGAAGAAAGTATCCCAAGCTCAGAAAGACCATAAGGGAAAATGGGCTCCGAATTATAAAGGACCTTTTGTCGTGAAGAAGGAATTTTCGGGAGGAGCATTGGTGCTTGCCAGCATGGACGATGAGGAATTGCCTTCGCTCGTAAATTCTGATATCGTCAAACGATATGATGCTTAGTACTTGGGGCAACTAGAGGGGTCAATATATGATTGTTCTCCAAAGACTCACTGGGATTTCCAAGGTCTTCAAATCTTTTGTAAACCATGATCGCAACATTGATAAATATTGGATTGGTGATTTGCATTTTAACTTCCTGTGTTGTGTCTTTTACTTTAGAGTACACATTCTTGATCTTGAATCCTGAGCCATTTGGCTCAATCTATGGGGTGTCGTAAAGCGTTTAAGTAAAATTGAACATGATAAACACTTGTTTAGTTGTTGCACTTAACATCCAAATCATAAGCATGCATGCATTTGTAAAATTGCATGCATCCAAATCATCCGGCATATTAGAGGATAAATAAAAGTCCTTTTAAGTGATGGTCAATACCACACCAAAGTTAAGACAAGGGTAAGTGAAAGGTAATATTGGAATTTTGTGGTGTTGTTTCACATTTACTGCATAATGTCATTTTCCTTTATTCAAAAGCTTAGGGGCAGGTACGAGTAGGTGCTAGGCCCATGATAAATCAACCATCATCTTGCGTCTGGCTCAAGACATTAAAGAAGCGCTTATATGAGACAACCTAGTATCTCTACTTCTGTTCTTTAAAATTCATGCTTTTATTTATCTATTTTCTTGAATTTTATTTGAATGTGCCTAGTTTATTTGTGACCATAGGAGTTAACGAAATGATAAACATGGCTAGGAATAGCTTAAAGTTTTGCAAAAAAAAAAAAAAGAGAAAAGAAATTTGCTTAAAAGAAATTAATTGAAAGAAAAAGCTAAAAGAAAAAAAAATAAAAAGCCAACATGCTTTTGAAAGAAAATGACCACCAGTTTTCTTTGGAAAATTCACAGGTCAGTACATAGAAAGATTTTTGAAAAAAAAATGTGTGCGCCTAAAGGGTGGATTGTTAGTCGATGAATACGACTAACTTTTGTGTAAGAAATCTGTGCAAATTGTATCTAACTCCTCCCATTTATGGTTATTTTGTAGTGTTGTAATTACTTTTTGTTAAATATAGGTAATAAGTACTTAGTACTCCCATTTTGTGTGTTTAATAATCATTTCCTTTCAATTTTAGGTTAATTAGGCAAGTTTGTGAAGTGCTGATTTTTAGCTTCTCGCTAAGCCAATCTTCCGACTTAGCGAGCCATCCGCTGAGCGCACCACTCTTTCGACTGAGCATGAGGAAGAATCAGGAAAAAGGATGAGCTAGACACATGCGCTAAGCGAGAGCTCATCTTGCTAAGCGCACCGCTTGCATGAGTCCGCTAAGCGAGAAGACGAGCACTAAGCCGAAATTCACTTATGCACTCTAAGCGAGCCAGAGTTGCGCTAAGCACGCAAGCACCAACAAGGCCACCTATTTAAGCCTGAAATCAGATATGGAGAGGGAGTTTGGGCTTTTCCTTGAGCTTCTGCATTTTTAGAGATTTCTAGAGAGAGAAAGGTCCAAGTTCCAGAGAGTTTTGAGAGCTTTTGCAGTGCGAAGACTGGCAAAGAACTGAGCTTGAAGAGGAAACCATCCTGAGAGCATGAGATGAGTTTGTGAGTGATTGTGAGGTTCTAGAGGTGGAGGAGACATCCCCACTACTTGTATTTCTTCAATCCTTCATTTTTCTCTTGTCTTTGTTGTAAAGGAAGCTTCCCAGATATGGAGAGCTAAATCATCTATTGGTTCTTCCTTGTAGGTACTTGATGTAAATACCTGTATATCTATTTAATGATGTTTTAAGTGTTCTCTGTGCTATCAGTACATCATTTTAGTGTGCTTTTGCTTTGATCATGTAGATGCATGCTTTGTTAGAATCATTCAACAGTGGAAACTGGTCTGATTCTTAGAACTTGATAGGACAGGGCTAGTTTATCGTATTATCACGAGGGATCGGGGTATGGTAACCTAGTTGTTTGTATGTTTGTCTTAATGCGGTTCTGGTCAAGTTTAGTCCAACAAGAGGGATCTGAGGATGATGCTTGATCAGGATTAGGCTAGACTATCACGAGGGATTGGGGTTTAGCATTTTAGGAGACACTATAGAACACATGAGCATTGTTAAATAAAGAATATCCTTATAACATCAAGCACCTAATAGGAAGACCAACACGTTGTCTACTTGTCTTTACACATCATTACTCACGTGATTTTCCTTTTTAATAGTTAGTTTACATACTTGTTCATAGTCCACACATATCTTTTCATACTAGACACCTATTCACTGAATATAGCTTTACCAAGTAACACAAGTTTCCCAAGAGTTCGACACTCGGTTCTTACCGTTTTATACTACTTGCACGATCCGGTGCACTTACCGGCTTCGACCACGAATGCAATGAAAGATTTTTCCCGAAGGCCTAAATGGACTCGGATGTGTGCATAACTTGATGAAAGTGCATTGTTTGGAAACACTGGGTTGATTGAACGGGGGAAAACAAACCCTAAGCCTTAGTGTTTACATGGCCACAAAGCTTTATGTTTGAGTGTCCACATGGATGTGTGCTATGATCAGTTTTGCATGAATTTCTAATCATCATTATCATATGCGTGTCATGGAAATGATTTGGGGCATTCCCTTATTCCTGAACCACTTGCTAAACAAATATCCCGACATAGGTCATGTCCCGCCATCTGTAGGCCTTTTGAGCCAAACCTCAACTTTTTGGCCATAACCTTGACCTAGGATGAAAATTTCCAACCTTATCCTTGGAAGAAAGAATAGAAGGATCTTCCCAAAAGAAGCTTCTTTTTCCTTTGGGTTATAAGTGTGTGTCAAAAGAAAAGAAAAGAAAAGAAGAAAATCGACCAATCAAAGATTGGAGAAAAGCAGAAAAGAAAAATAGAAAATAAATAAAAAAAAATACGGAGAGGTTTCTTTGTACCAGACAATGTCTAAACAATGTGCAGAATTATCAAAAGCAAAAAGAAAGGAAATATTAACAATAACTTGGTTAAAACCCGAGGGATGCATGAAGCAATCACCTTCATAGTTACCAACCAAATCTTTGTGTCCGCTCTTACTCCGCGTCGAACCAAAGAGAAAAAAGAAACAAAAAAGGAAAAGGCCAAAACACCCAAAAGCCAAAGTTCCCACCAAAATCCAGCTTTCTAAAATGTCCTATTGATCGATGATTATGCATATTATCTTTTTGATTTGATAGGAAATGACTTACAAAGTCAATCACGACATGTCTAGGGTTTGTTATTAGGATGAAACACTTGCCTGTGGGAGATTTTATACACTTTGAGCGGTTTTTCTCTATTTCAATCGAACGCAATGCTTTCTTCTAATGCTCTTTTAGAAATGAAATGCAAATGTCCTAAATCTCATTTGTGGTTATGAGAAATTCTATCAGCATGGTTTCCTTCCCCAGTAGTCACATTATTTTTCTTCAAAAATATATGTTGTTCTGATCAGTATGGAGGTTTGTTTCTTTGCTAAGCGTATTTGCATTTTAGTGAAAGATTTCCAGAGACAATTACAGTCTTCTTTGCCTTCCAGAGACAATCAAGTCCATTGGCACGTAGAGACAAACATGGTCATCTGCCTCTTTTTGAAGACTTCAATGTCTTTCGACCGAGACTATTACAGTCTCATTTGCCTTCCAGAGACAATCAAGTCCGTTGGCACGCAGAGACAAACATGGTCATCTGCCTCTTTTCGAAGACTTCAATGTCTTTTGACCGTGACTATTATAGTCTCATTTGCCTTCCAGAGACAATCAAGTCCGTTGGCACACAAAGACAAACATGGTCATCTGCCTCTTTTTGAAGACTTCAATGTCTTTCGACCGTGACTATTATAGTCTCCTTTGCCTTCCAGAGACAATTGAGTTCGTTGGTATACAGAGACAAACAAGGTCATCTGCCCCTTGTTGAAGACTTCAATGTCTTTCGATGAAGACTATTTCAGTCTCCTTTGCCTTCTAGAGACAATTGAGTTCGTTGGCATACAGAGACAAACAAGGTCATCTGCCCTTTGTCGAAGACTTCAATGTCTTTTGATGAAGACTATTACAATTTTCTTTGCCTTCCAGAGACATTCAAGTCCGTTGGCATGCAGAGACAATCAATGTCTTTTGCTCTTTATCTTATCTAAGACTATTAGAGTCTTTTGTCGAGACTTCAATGTCTCCCTTACTTTGCAAGACTTCAAGGTCTTTTGTTGATATACCTGATGCCTCTTGTGCTCTTTCTTTTGACAGGTTTTGCTGATTGGGCTTTCGCTAGTGGTCGATCGGATGGTGAGATCACTCGAATGAAATTAGTGTCTTTATCTTTACTTCCCTTTTATCTCCAATAAAAGATAAGTAAAGAGGGGCAACTGTCATACCCTAATTTTGTACGGGGACGATCGTTTGCCAACATTTGGATTCTTGCCAGCCGAATTGAGCTTCTTAACACTAATTGTTGAGCAATTCATAGGGTTTTGTGATGTTTCGGAAGAAAATGTGCAAAATATTCAAAAGAAGGGCAAAATGGTCACTTTTGGGACATTTTTTTAGCCCATGGGCCCACTAGAAAGCTTAGGGATGAAGTAACCAACTTGCCTAGGCGAGCAAGTTACTTCAGGAGGAAGCAAGCAGCTCACCTGGGTGAGCTGCTGTGCAACCTCCACCCTTCATTTCCTATAAATAGGCGAGAGGAGGGCTAAAGGAAGGGTCCAACATCTGAAATCAAGAGGATTTGAGAGAAATTAGTGAGAAGAAGGAAAATCAAGGCCGAGGCGCTTCCGTAACATTTCCATGATTGATTTCATGATCATTCTTCATCGTTCTTCATCTTTCTTCGTCCGTTCTTCATCGTTCTTTGTTCTTCGACCGGTTAGTTTCTATTTTTGAAGCTTTGAATTCATTCTACGCACCCTTAGGGGTCCATCCTTGCTTTACATGTCTTCATCTTCATTATTCTACCATCGGTGATCTTTTTCTTTGTTTAAAGCGAGTTTCGATTGATTAATTGTGCCGTAATCTTGTTTAATCACTATTAAAATGAATTCCAACCGATCGTTTGAGTTGTAATCTCGTTTAATCACTGTTAAAATGAATTCCAATCGATTGTTTGTGTTGTAACCTCAGTTAGTCATTGAAAAAATAAGTTTCAACTGGTCATTTGCTTCGTAAGTCTTTTTTTAATGAGTTGGAAAATAACCAAGTGAAACCAAAGCTAAAATCAACTCATAATCAAGCTTTTGTCCACAAGAAAATCGCTTGAATCCGTTCAAAGGTCCAACGTCTTAACGGTCTTTTTTACTTTATCGGTTAAAACGAACCGTTTAAAAGTCTAAAATCAACACTCCGCATAACTTCTTGCTTGTAAAGAACTATGTAGGTTTGAGTTCCTCATCGCAATTGAGGATACGTAGGAGAAAGAGCCCCACTCTTGTCGACCCCAAAAAGATGAAAAACGTAAAAAGGGAAAATAAAATAAAATTTGAAGTCATGATTTTGCACATTTGATTAAAGGATGTCATCTCCAGTGGCGGACGTGTGGGGTGCTAATACTTTCCCCTCACGTAAACAACTCCTGAACCTTTGTTCTTAAAATTCGTAGACCCACTTTTGGTTTTTCTAACGTTTTCCTCAAATAAACGTTGGTGGCGACTCCGCGCGTTTTTCCTTCCTTGGAAGACACACCCGTGAGTCTCGCTTCGCCCTTCCACCGAAGGGTAGGTTGCAACATTTTTTATGCCAAAAATGTGTTCTATGAATGTTAAAACATAGAGTTATCCTTAAATTTCACTTAAATCGGAGTTTCCTAGAAAAAGTTACAAATAAAACAAGTTTGAAGACGTTTTGTAAAAATGAAAATCTGTCATGAAATTAGATCAAGTGTTACAATAGTATGCATAATTTTTATTAAAGTTTTCACCTAAAAAATGAGTTTTTTAGGTTTGAAAATGTAGGGTAGCATATAAGATTTGTGAAAATCTTATTCTTGGAAAACCGAGAGCACTAAAAATAAGTTAGGAGTGAAACTTTGAAAAGCCATGCGACAAAGTGATTTTAGTCAATAGATAACGTAACTTTTGAACCCATGCCTCTGTATAAATTATCTTAGAATTATTTATTTTCTGAAATTGCTTATTTATTTACTATTACATTACTGAGATAACTGCAAGATCTAATGACTAATGCATTTTTTGAAATTATGATGATTCTCTTTTGATAAAATTACTGAAATGTGTGCCTATATTTTATTATTATTATTATTATTATTATTATTATTATTATTATTGAATGATAAGATCAACAGAGTGTGAACTCTGGAAATTATATGTATGGCATGCAAATTTATTTTATATTATATATGTGTGCGTGCGTGTGTGTGTGTCTACATATTGTCATTTTTATCTGTACGCATTGTGGTTTGGGTCTGGGGGTGTTCGACCCTTGACAAATTGTTTATGTTTGTTTAGATGGATATAAATATAACTGCTATGTTGTCCAATTGTTTGTGTGTGACAAGGGGTTCTATCACTTAAGAGGCTACGATGATTTCCTGAGAGTAGTACATAGGTCGGAGCAACATCTCTCTTTCTTGTTTGTTTGTCTGCATGTGTTTGTTGATGTACGTGGTACAACTGCACACTTGCTGAGGTGGCAAGATTCAAGAGAGTAAGGAATTGGTGGTTCTATTTCCTTAGGTGAGAATGTGAGGTTACATTGAGGAAGTGAATGATGGACATAGATACATCGGGTATAATGGGAAGAGAAGTTCTAGGAACCTAGGGGAATTAGTGAGTAGTGACTATCCAACATTTCATGCACTCATTTGTATTGGGTTTTTTGGGCTCCTTTCTTATGTGGAGTAAATGCCCAAATGAGAAGGTTCATATGTCTCACTTATTTAAGTGGAGAGGGGTCAGATTAGAGAGTGAGATACAGTGAGAGAGACTCATTTGAGAGGGAAAACTGTTACAAATCATTAAGAGAGAAAGAAGAAGAGGGAAAATCTTTGTGATTTTCGCATACACACTAGAGAGTGTTTTTCAGATTACAACTACGGATTCGTTCACTGTTGGATTGGGCTAAGTTTTGGACAGCAGGTTCTACGCGCGTGATACTTCAAATTTTTTTGTTGGATCGGTGAAAAGATATTTGTAGAGAGAGATAAGTGTTTTGCATTATCTGCTCTATATTTTTGGGTTTTATCTTCTTGTCTCTATTGTACCAATTGAGGGTTCGTTTTTATTTGACTATTTATAGTACATTTTAGTGCACTTGTTGGAATTTCTCTTGTATCTTCATTGATTATAGTGGAGTTATTTCTTTGGTATGGATGACCTGTGGTTTTTACCCTTGCATTGAGGGGTTTTTCACGTTAAACAAATTGTGTCTCTGTTTTTTTCTTAATTTCTATTTTGCGCTCTATTTCATTGGTGCTTATTTACTTTCCATCAGGATATGGTCATTGAAGTTCACGAGGATGTGGGAAATTTTAATGACAATGAGGATCTCACGCCATACGAGATCGCTTTTTACTAGGATGTCTGCTATGAAGAGATATTTGAGGAAGAGATGGTTTCGATCGACGAGGAATGAGATTCCACGAGAGATGACAACGACCCTTCCTAGGATATTACTTTGCCCCAAGTAGCTTGTAGGTCCTAGGTGTTTGAAAAATAATTAGGAAACCAAAATTACAAACATAGCAGTGAAATTATTTCACATAGCCTGATGTGAAACATGAGTTTTGGAATGCATGGACATGCAAACTTTGCCCTAAAATGAAGTAAATGCAGGTTTTGTACGCAACTATGCAATGAAAAATTATGCAATGTTCATAACATTCTTTCTTCTTTTGGTAATCTTAATTTTGTTTTCTTTTCTATTTTTTTGTGTGAAAAAACACAAATTGACTATCTCTTTCTGAAAGACATGATAACTCATGCAACCTCATCCTATCTTTAGCAAATCCCTTCGGGGATTCCCTCAGAGTGCATGTTTTATTTGATTTAATCACTTGACAATTTTATGATGGTAGTGGAGCCATTTGACATTTAACCATCAACTGAAACATTGGTCCTAGGGTTTGTCCCTTTCTTTTTTGTTTAAAACCTTCTATTATTCTGCACAGCAAGGAAACATAAGGCTTTGGGATCTATCGTGTGCCCCATTGAAGGATGGCAATGGATTGTCTCACTTTGTATGTGACCAAGTGAAACTTTCCTGATTTAAATATCATAGAGTGATGCCATAGGTCAGTTGATCCTACTGAAACTTGATGACATGGGCAGATCTCGAAAGAGTTTATATAACGAAGGCTACCCTTGGATCCGAAATGAATCCTAAGGAGTTTGCATGAGAGACTCACATCAGATGTACCCTACTATCACAATTGTCTTTGGGCATCTTTCACGAACTCCTGGTCGAATGAGTTTCCTCCTCAACTGTGCAAGTGCAAACCTTAAGGCTTTTTTTTTTTAATAATTACAAGTGTATGGGTTCCGTTCCAGAATCCAAACTCAAAAGAAAAATCAGTCATTCCTTGATCCACATGGACTTTATTAGGCTTGTGATGTGGCCAGGGCGTAAGAGGGCTATGAAAAAAAAAAGATCAGAGAGGCTCAAAGAGTGTTTAAGGGTTACATTGAGTAGAAACCTCGAGAGCCTTGCTTGTATTTTTATTCATTTCAACCTTTTGGGTTGGGCTCTACCCCATTTTCTTTTTACATTAATCTTTTATTGCACTTTTATGTCTTTCTTGTAAAATTTGGAGATCTTTTGTCTCTTTTTTTTTCACTCGCCTTTGGCGGATTTTATCTTCTTTTTTTTATTGTTGCCCAACTTCATGCATGTGTTGTTTGCATTGCTCTTTCCACCGGTTTAGCGGTGATTCCTACTCAGGGTTTCTATTTTGTTTTTGTTGTTTTTTGTTTTTTTTAGAAAATAAATATGCTTTGGCTCGGAGGGGGTAGCAAGGGATAAATTAGTGTTTGGGATGTTGAAACACGACCATGTGTCATTTCAAATCCTGACTAGATACTTTTATAGTTTGGATTTTAGGACCAAACCTCTGATAAAAACACTTCTTATTCTTTCTTCTTTTTATTATTTTTTATTACCTTAATTTTTCCTAGGCCGCCCTTTTGGGTTTTCAACCTATCGGGTGAGAACTTTTGATCTGCCCCTAGGTTCGCTCGAGACTCATGCATGGTGCTTGTCATTGCCCCAATGTAGGGTTCAGAGGTATATGTTGTTGTCGTTTTTCATGACCTTGTAGCAAGAAGAAATGAAAGAAACTGTGTAGGTTCTTGAAAAAGAATTTTTAAGGACAAGAAATATTTAAAGGATTTTCAATTGACAGATTAAGTCGAATGACTCTTGTTCTTCACAACTTTTTTTTTTAGAAAGAAAACTTTTAAGAATGATAAGATGATGCCACATGAATGTCTATACTTCTCTTTTCTGATTTGGAAACACAGTCAATCAAATGTTTATTCAACCTTACTCATCGCTTACGGTACCCCCACCAAACGTGTAGAATGTGTAATTTCTGAATGGGCGAACTTGGAGATCAACTTAGGAGCGCAAGTCACTTGAGCAAACAAACCAACGACGTACATTTAAATAAGCAAAGATGTAATTGTGAGAGAATGAGAGAAAACAACATCAAATTCATCCATACTATTAACATTGTGACTGTTGTTTACAATAATGTCATAAACTTGAAAATCCTAATGAGTCATTGGAGACGTCTAACAACAACCTTCAAATTGCCCCAAGTATCATGCATAGTATCGCTCGACAACGTCAAAATTCACAAGCAATTGTCCTCCTCGAATTTTAGCCAACCTGCATCAATTAGACTTTGTATCTTATGTTTCAGGTTTCTTTTCTTGAAAATTCCTTCCTTGGTTAATGTTTTGGTTCATATTAAGGGTGGTGTTTGGCCTCGGATGTGCAGCAGGCGGGTTTTGTGGCAGATTTAGGGGAGGCTTTTATGGATGATTGGGTGTTCTTGGCTGGTAGGGTGGTGGGTAATAATGAGAAGGACTAATATCGGCTGATTATTGATATTGTTGAGCTAGTGGGAAATTTGGTCATGTAAGAACGACAGTCACAACATGGGTTTCTCCCTCCTTCTTATTCTTTCCATTTGCCTTAGGCTTCCTATTCATCAAAGCAACATAATCAAATTTGACTTTTCTCAGACCCACTTTGATCCTCTCGCCAACAAACACTAAATCTGCAAAGCTTGAAGGCATGTAACCCACCATCTTCTCATAGTAGAACACAGGTAATGTGTCTACTATCATTATTATCATTTCCCTTTCCATCATTCGGGGTGCTACTTGAGCCGCCAGATCCCTCTATCTTTGGGCGTATTCTTTGAAAGATTCCTACTCCCTTTTACACATGTTATACAATTGTATTCTATCCGGGGCCATATTAGAATTGTATTCATACTGCCCAAGGAAGGCAACCATTAGGTCTTTCTAGGAACGGACCCGGGAAGATTTCAGATTGGTGTAGCAAGTGATAGTCGCCCTAGCTAGACTCTCTTGAAAAAATGCTTCAATAGATTTTCATCCTTCATGTATGCATTTATTTTCCTACAGTACATCTTCAGGTGATTCTTGGGGCAAGTAGTCCCCTTGTACTTGTCGAAATCTAGCACCTTGAACTTTAGAGGTATGACGACATTGGGCTCTAGGCACAGCTTTGCCATTTTAGCAAAAGCATAATCTCTGCCTCCTTCAATGGCCCTCAGCCTTTCTTCTATATGATCGAATTTTTCCCTTTCCACCATGGCAGGAGGCACTCTTCCCACCACAAAATGTAAAGGTTATGGTTATGGGCAATACTGAGGGCCCCCTAAAGTGTTTGGAAGAGGTATGCCACAAAATGCCTGCCCCTCAGTGGCATATCCAAGGTGAAACTCGAAATTGGCTAGAGTGTGGTCTTGGGGTACTTCATGTGTCTCCCCCGTGGGTTGAGGGTCCTGTGCATGACCAGATGAGGTTGTTGGCTCTCAATGGGTATGGGAGCAGAGTTACCAACATTCTTATCGGGAGCGTGTGCAATATTGGGTGGTGTATAGTTGGGAGGCAAGCCATATGGTGGGAAGGAATGCTTGTTCTAGACCTGCACAAAATGGGGGTCGCCCGTACTTCCCAACTCTTTGCCTCCCCGACCTACCATATCCGAGACTAGACGATTTACTTGATTGAGGCCAGGTGGATGAGTCGGGTCTACCTCAGTGGCGGTACTTGCGGCAATGACTATAGTCATGTTGACCTCCATCATTTTTCTTATATTCATCATGGCTTCCATCATTATTGTCATTTTCTCTTTCATGGCCTCCATGTCGGCCTTCATCTGTTTCTATACCTCCTCTATTTCACTCATCACTTTAGCTTTGGCACGCATTCAGTAAAGGCACCGTAAAGCGTGTTCTTTCTTTTTTATTACAATGATTAGAGTTCTACTTTCAAGGAAAGAATGCAATGAGCAATGCAACTAATGTGAAAAGAAAAAAGAAAGTGTGGATGTATGTGAATGATACATTGTTGAAGTATTGCAAATTTTACATAGGACATTCAGTAGAATCATAGGGTCGAATCAATTCATATTTTCATTAAAGCAACATTGTTCATCACATCTTGTTACAGTCAAAGTGCAACTGGAAATAAAACATGGACATCAACAGTCCCTAATTTTGTGAATTATTTAGCTTAATCATGTGTTGGCAGTAAGCAAAGAAGCTATGTAAACTCAATCCAACTTCTGCCCCATCTTTTGCAAGCTGGTTACTTCCATACTTGACCTTGACTTGATGAAAACCTTTTCTTAAAAGCACGTGCTTGCTTTGACCCTATGTTCACAAGAATATAAATTTTGATTGCCAATACTTCAACACCCCATCATAGACGAGATATGATGAATGATCAGGGAATGGTTATGCTATGTATGACAAACGTATTTATTAAACTGACACAAGACACCTGAAAGACCACTCTCTCTTATTAACAATGCATTGGGTACCATGTTCATGCAACTTTCAATCATCATCGGGAGAAAGAAATGTGTAATCCCAACATGGTTTGTTTATAGTCATTACCATAATACCCAACACATGTTACTAAGAATGCGGTGCAGATTTTCACGCTTCATTGTGACTTTGACGATAGAGAAAAAAAATTAAGGCATGAGCAACTATATGGAAGGAGTATGCATGAATGAACATAACATGCAACTAACGACAACAAAAGGTATGTGATTGGTGGAACAAAAACATGCTACGAATATGTATGACAATGTAATGACTTATGCAAAATGCAATGCATGGATATGATAAATGGTAAATACAGGAATGATATGTCCACTATGACATTATGAGGAGATGCATGATGTGGTCAAGGAAACAAAACACGGTGAGCTTGCTCTGTGTCCCTAAATCAGGAACCTAATGGAAGAGATCAAAAAGTTTGCTATCTAGTGACAACTCCCGAGGGTGGTTTCATGTAACTTTACTGGTTTCTAGAGATATCGTCCTTTTAGGTAACAACATTGTGGCAGTAGGGACTACCAGTGACAATGCATCACCAGAAGAGAATTAAACCTTATAAATGACATGAAATTACCACGATAAAGGGGAGAAGATGAATACATACATAATATCATAGAGGACCCATAAGGGTACATGGATTACATTCGACTTTTAAGAAAAGAAAAGAAAAGGAAGAAGAACTAACCGGTTGTTGCACAGGGTACAAGGCTAGCAAAAGAAACAACGTAGGGAATGATCCTCGGTTGCGATTCGGCAGTGCCTTGGCTTCTCTTTTCTTCTTTTTCCTTCCTCTCCCTTTGTTTTTCTTCCTCTCTAAACTTTTTAAACCCTTTTCCCCTTCCCCTTCATGGCTATTTATAGGAAAAAGCCATTTGGGACAGGGGAAGCTCGCCTAGGTGAGCTAGTTACTTAGCCTTGAAGGTAATAGCTCGCCTAGGCGAGCTAGTAAGGTTGATGGTATTCCATGGCCTAGGCAAGCTAGATGCTAGCCTAGGCGAGCTAGGGTCCAAAATTTCCCAAAATATGGCCATTTTGCCCATTTCCTTGTGGTTTTCATTCCTGGATCTAACAATCAATTTGACACTCCAAAATTTATCAACTATTGACGTGTCTGTTAGTTTGACACGTCATTTGCCTACATGTTGTGCCACATCGAATAAATGTGACATGTGAAATTCTCACTGATTAAAATACAAAAGAAAAATCAAAAAAGAAATTCTTTCTTTCTCCCACCGTCCAACTCTTTCTCGCCTTTTCACCCCACCCTCCTCTTTCGCATAATTGCCACAGCGAAACCACAACCATGGACCCCGACATCTCGAATAGTTGGGTCAGTGGCACAAAATCTTAGAGATCACAACCGTTTACCTAGCCGCCACCACCACCACAGACCTCAACATCTCCTACAGTTGTGACAGTGGCACGATGTCGTCGAGATTGCAACTGTGCACCCAGTCACTACAGCCACCACGAACTCCAACATCTCCAACTTCATGTGTAAAGATCTATAGATTTGCAAAAAAGTGACCATGCTTGTCGGTGAGAAGAATGCAACGAAGGATGTTCACCTTCAAAATGCAAGTGCAACAACAAAGAGTTGTCGTCGAGCATAAAATCATTTGTCTCCTTTCTGAAATCTCCTTTTTGATGTCGGGGCAGTGGAAGCATTGTAAAATCCTCAAAATGTTATTGAGTAGGTTCTGCAGTGGAGGAGAAGAATGCGGGTTCTTCAATAGAGGAGAAAAGTGTGGTGCTTCTATGCCTAAGAATGTGACTTGATCCTAGATTTAGATCTGGTTTATGAATTCGGGTAACACAACTCACAATTGAGGTTGCCATCTACAACGCAGATGTCGGCAAGGCTGAGGAGTGCTACACTTGAGGTTGTCACCGTTGTGGAGGGCGGTGACTTGTCATCGACGATTCTAGATTTACTTCATATCTATGTTCAAATCTACATTTCTTGTGTGGACTTTGTGAATTTTTGTTTCTTTTTTAACTTGTTTGAATTTGTTATTAGAGTATTTGCAAGAATTTAAAATTGAATATAGTGAACTTGATTTGGGCTTGAATCTAAAAATTTTGTGTGTTTACCATGATAGAGAAGTTCTAGAAAAGGGAAAACTAAGTTCTGGCAGCTACAAGTTGCAACAAATCATTCAATATATTTCAAACAAGTTTTGCAAGTATTTTTTTGGCAATTTTTAACCGTCAGAAAATAAGCTTCATTAAATAATTAAAAAATTACGCATGTCACATTTAATCTGACTTGGTATAATAAGTATGCAGTTGACGCGTCAAACTGTTAGACATGTCAGCAGTTAATGGATCATGCTAATGACAGGAACTTAAACAAAAAATTTAAAATATTAGGGAGCAGAAACAGTTTTTTTTATTAAAGATCGAAATTAAAATTCGAATATATATAAAAAATCACTAACATATTTAAGAAGAAAATAACTCCCAAACCTTCAATTTTTTTTAAGTCTTTTAGTGTTGCAAATATATGGCTCTGGATTGTGCCAGGGAAACACCTCTCATATTGCAACAATAGAGCAATATATATTAATACTATAAACTAAAGAAGGCTTCCTAAATCCCAATTCGTCTTCTTTTATTAGGACTAGTGGCAGTTGTGTTGTGGCTTGCACCCTCATTTTGTCTCTTAGGATCTACTTTTGGTGAGGGTCTAGGTATTGGTGAGTCGCAACCAATATTTCGAACCAATTTGGGAAGTTGAAAATTCCTTAGTGTTAGTCATGGGGGATAGAATAGGAATTAATGGTTTTGGTGCATCTTTGGGTGTGAGAAAATAAAAGGTGGTCAACCAATTGCAACGAGGATACCACAAAATTGGCTTCTGGAAATTAGTTTGTGGAATGTATTATTGCCTAAGCCACCTTTGACACTTAATTTCTAAAAAGGTATTGCTAAAAAAACAAAAAAAAAATAGTATCCTTCATGCTCTATTTTTGTGTTAACTTAGTCTGCTCTGTGTTGATTCTTTGATGGAACTCACAAAAAAGAAACTCAACAATTAATATATGCAAGATTAACTGAATATTGCAGAAAATGTCACAAATTAATTAACACTGAAATATCCCCAAACAACCCATGAGACAGATAAAAAAAAACTAAAAGAAAGTATTCCATTGCTTTGAGAAGTTACCCTTGAAGCTAGAAGGCCAAACATTCCTTCCAAATTTCATCTCTAAATTTGCCTTCCTTGTGTTTCCATCTTAATAACCACTATGTCTAAGATATTTTTTGTTCCTCCACATCATGCATTACCAGCCTTTATACAACATGTAAACTTTTCGAGGTTGGAAGCCCATTTCATTCCTCCATTTCATCAGAGAAACATACCATTGAGTTGATTGATAGTGGTGGAGCTCATCAAGATGAACCAGAAATTGGAATTTTCCTAGAGAAATAAAGAGTAAAGAGAAAATGTGAATTGGAAAAATATAGAATAAGTATAAATAGTAAACCTTGATCTCATAATAGCTTTTATACAAGGTTTGAAAGAAGCCTAAAAGAATACTATTAATTAAGTTAACAAAAAGGTATAAAGTCCTAAACATTGGTAGAAACTGTCAATTTAAAATACATTAATTTAACATCAAACAGAAATTGTTGTCATTTAATGCTTTAAATTAGGAATATAAGTTGTATACGAGACATCTTTTAGAAAACAAATGATATATATTGTGTATATTCAAACATGCTGAAGTACTACTTTGTTATAATTTTCTAATTTCTGCATATAATATTAAGGCTTACATACCTAGATTTTTGTGCATATACGATATGGTCCTGTTCAAATTTCCAAGCCAAAGTTTCTTAGCAAATGTTATATGTACTGATCTCAACAATGGTGTATAGATATTATCTCTTGAAAATGTTTCCATACTTGAAATATTGCTTGTCCTCATTGTTTGTAGGTTAGGCCAATCAGAAGTTGCATTGGGTTGAAAGAAACTAACCAACTTTGGAAGATTCTTGAGTACAAGGCATTCCATTGCTTGTTCTCACAGTTGCACAATTTGAGTAATTTGAGTTTACCAGCCAAGATTTATGGAAGAAGAAAGTGAGAATAAACTTTTGAGAGTACTACAATGGACAATGGAAAGATACACCAAATTTGGGAAAAATGGAACTTGAGGTTCCTTGTTCCATACACATGTAAAATTGCTTAGATTACTCAATGCTAATGCCTTTAGGTGTGGAAGCATTTCTTGGATATTATGATCTAGTTTGTCATCTTCAAGGAATCATTTCTTGGATATCACCATTTCGTTGTGTTATTTGCACAATGGAATCACAATTCCGTTGTGTTTACAAACACAAAAAAAATACCATGCACAAGGGAGAGCTGTGTGAGGCACGAAGGAAAGAGAGGGAAAGAGGAAAGGAAGGAAAAAAATGAAGAAATGGTGGTGTCAGTTATTGGAAAGGTTTTTGATCTTTATAAGGTTTTGGTAGGAGTGAATAGTAATTTTGTTGGGGCCAGTAGCAACTCCCTTTGATTGGCTTGCCAACCGCCTCCACCCTTCCCCAACTCAAACCGGTTCAATCCTCCAACTAACGCAAACCTCAAGCTTTTGGACTCCAAAAACCTAATCCTCGCTGATGTCATTTTATGGCAGAACTTTGTTTCCCCCACCAAAACGTGGCTCCATGGCATGAATCTCACGCGCACTTTAACTCTCTTGTTTCTAGCCAAACTGAAATTGACCCTTCCCCAGCTCTTTATACCCCACAACTAAAACCATTGTTCTATCGCAAGTTTGAGCTCATCTTCAATGACATTGTTTTGTATTGGTCCTGTAACACCCTGATATATATATATATATATATATATATATATATATATATATATATTAATAATTATGTTTGATGTTTGATTGTATTTGTTATGTTATTTTATCCGTAATTATTTTCAAGGAGGTTAATTTAGTTAATAGAGGGGTGTGGGTAGATAAGGATCTAGCTTCTCAAAGAAGCCTCTTGAGAAAGCTTCTCAAAGAAGCCACGAGGAAGCTTCTTGAGGAAGCTTCTTGAGGAAGCCTCTTAATGAAGCTTCTTGAGGAAGCTACATGAGCTGTCTCGGTAAAAACGCTTCCCAGCCTTCGTTAACCGTTGGATCTTCTCGAAATTTGGTATGCAACTTCACAAGACACTTGTCCACTACCTAACCGTTGGGATCTTTGAGAAGATGTCTGGAGTGTGCGCGAAGCTTTGGTTCCCGAGAGCATTTCTCATTTAAGCATTTCAGCCTTTGCTTTCGTGTAGCTTAGGAAAAACACCATTTCTTCTTTTTTCTTTCTTCCAAAGCCATTTCTAACGTCCCAAGCACTTTCTCCATCACCCACAGCCACCATTAGCCACCACAAACCGCCGTTGTTCTCCGTTGCAACCCCACACTGAGAGGAACCCTTCGACCGAAGCGGAATCTTCCAACTTGGCTCACAATAAGTAAGGGGAGTTTATTATAAAATTTACCGTTTTAACACCATAGCTAGGATCAGGGAACCTAGCTATGAGGATATCTGTCTGTCCTTGTTGCATGCTGATTTTTCTTTCAAGAAAATTATGTTTTAACTAATGGGATGCGATAAAATTGTTATTGATATGCATGCTGGTTTTTTCAGGAGAACCTATGTTTTGACGAAAGGGATGCAATATATATATATATATATACACGTGTGTGTGTGTGTGTATGTGAGTGTGTGCAAAATGCGATTTGTTGTTGATGTTGCTATTGAGGATTTTAATTGATATGTGATGATGATGATAATTATGATGATATTGATTTGAGATGACGTTATTAATAAAGACCATGTCAACATGAATTGTTGTTATTATTGATGAATATGTGAATATGAAATGAGGTTGCTGTTGTTGTTGATAACGTCATTGAGACGAGATGATATTTATGTTGAGAATGACATGGAAATGGAATGTTGATTGGATGTTGTGTATGTTCGTGGGGGGCATTGTGCACTGACCTTCCAGGGTCTTTGGCACTAGCTTTTGGCCATGATCATACGTCGTATGGAGTGTATGTCATGGGGGGTAAAGTGCACTGACCTTGTCGGATGGCCCAGACGTGGGTAATTAGCGTGGTTAGAGAATCTAAGCATTTCTGAGGGGATGCTTAGGCGCTTTAATTGGTCCATGGTCTTTGGCACTTACTTTTGGCCGTGATCATAGCTCATTCAACACAGGAAATAGAGTAATTGTGGCCAAGTGTACTTTGTACTAGAGGGCTGTCACCTGGTAGGGAACACCTTTGGGCTCCCAGGCTGATCACCTATGGGAGGGGGGCTGTTACGTGCACAACCGGGTGGTCTCGACAAACTCAGCACAATTCCCTAAGTGAGAGTGCCGTGTGGACACGCTTAGGCTATTTCCTGAGATTTGGTTGTTGTTGGTACGTACCACATTGCATCTGAGTGTTGAGTCAAGTGCATGCATCATTCTGTGCAGTCTTGATTGGGTCCATGGATGGATGATGAGTAATTATTGGATGTGGATGATGAATATTTGTTGGATATGAGTGTTGAATAATGATTGTTGTGTATGCTCATCATGTTTGCTTATGTTCCTTGCTAATTATGGTAATTTGGAATTGGTATTGGTTCTTTTTATAATGAACTCACCCTTGCAATTTTGTATCGTGTGGTTGATACCTGTGATGATCACGAACCTTGTTCGTGGGAGCAGAATGACAGTGGCAGGGTGCAGGGAGTAAGATTCTGGTGAGAAGTCACCGAGCCGACGTGATGACGTTGGCGTTATTTTGGGAGGGAGTTGTGTTTTGTAATCAACTCCTTCGTAATTAGTTTTTAAGTTTTATTTTGTTAAGTTAAAGATGTAAAACTGGGATTTTAATTATATCTATGAACAGATTTAATTTTTATTATGTGTATGACATGTACCGAATTATTGTTTCTATGTAATTATGCATATTCACTTAAGTAATGGTGTGTTGTTGGATGAATTTATGTTGTGACAAAATCACTTCTATTTTCATAAGCAAAAATTAAGGGAGTTCTTTTTATAAAAAATTAAAATAAGCGTATATTAGAGTGTGGATATCGTAGCGACGAGGCGGGTCGTTACAGGTCCACTGACAACTGGACCTACATGTCATTCGTCAACGTTCTCGAAATGTCCACCTGCTAAAGTTTGTGTTTTGGTGTGACTTTTATGGTTTTGATTTTGCAAAGGTTGTTGGGTTTCATTTGGTGGATCTTGGAATTTTCCTAGGACCAAGGTTGAGTTTTTTTTTTTTAATTTTTAAAATAATAATTAATATGATGACGGTTTTTAGCTGCCACTATTCATAAACAAACAATTGCCCAAATTTATGATATTAACGACATTAGACCAATTGGATAGAAAAAGACTTGATTGAGGAAATTTTGAGGTTACTTGCTAATTTATTTATTTTTTATTATTTAAAACAAGCTATATATTATTTTCTTCATTTACTTTTATTATGAAAAGTAATTAATATATTTATTTATGTTAATAGGTATTTAAAATTGCTTATTATGTCTTTTATCTTTTATACTTTTTTTATTTCTTACATTATATTTTAATTTTATATATGGGTAGAATTCTTAAAAAAATGTAGAAGTATTATTTTAAAATTTTAAAATATCTAATAAAGAGAAACATTTTTTAAAGTGACATAAAAAACTCATGTAATTGGTGTAGTTCTAGAGGGTTTGAATAGTATGCACACAAGGTCATTAAAACCTTATTGCCTCCAATTAAACCTTCCATATATGGCACCACAAAATATTGGAAAGTTATCTTCAATTATACAATATAAATTACATATATCTTTAGCTTTCAGAATGCTTATTAATGGTTATAATAAATTAATTCTATAAGTATATAGATCTTAATGAATTCTCATCTTTAATAATTGATCGAAACACGCCTATCACAACAATTGTAGCTATAGAATTTTGACGTACGACTCATGGTTTTTTGCAGGAGAGGCTATAAATATTGTTGAATATAATGTAGTTGCAAAAGAATATTAATGGAGTTGCTATGTATGAAAAGATCCATTGCTTATAGGTGTCATATTTACTTCAAATGGAAGAAACTTCAGTGCCTTCCATTATCTATCTATTTACTATCTATGAAAATATCCATTGCTTATAGGTGTCATATTCTTAATTATATATTCTATTTATCGCTTACTCACTCGAAGCCCTTTTTTCATCATAGAAAATATTACTTCTTTGTTCTGACACTACTAGAAAAAACGTTTTCTACGATGTCAAAATGATGATGGTTTCCTAAGAACCGTCTTAGTATATTAAGTGATGACAATTTTGTAAATACGGAGTTTTTCAATGAAAACCATCTAAGGAACTACCAATCAATGATAGTTTTGCAAAAACTGTCTTAGAATGATTATCATTCTTTTCTAAAAAAATGTCTTAGAAGTAAGTGTTCTTTAGTCTCTCACTTCTCACTCTCACTCTCATTCAATTACGACTATGCTTGAAAACCCTAACCACTTCCACCACTGGCTCTACGAAACCTTCCTCTCCTCTAACCCCTACCTCCACCTGGTAGTTATTTCTTTCGTCCCCCTCATTATCCGCCTCTACCACTCCCCGGAGCAACCGTCCCTTGTGGGGATCTAAGTTGTCCTCCTCGCCCTCTATGCCACTGAGACCAAATCCCACAATGGCACACCGCTTGTGGTCACAATCCCAAAGCCTAACCCTTAAACCCTCAATCTACCATGTGCCCCTCCATAAACCCCAAAGCCTAGCCCTAACCCTCACCACATCAACATCTACCAACACCAATTCCATTACACCCTCCTATTAGAAAATGCAACAAGAGCACCGCCATGGGGAGAACCAAGTTGCACTTGAGTAGCACAATGCAGTAGTTAAGCACGAGTGGCAAGCATGCGCCACACACCACGAGTGATATCCCAAAGTGGTACCTGTACATAATGGAGAACACGAGTGTGGTGAAGAGAATCACAAGAACTTGGAAAGATTCCTAGAACTCGAGCCACAGGAAAGAAAACAAGCTTATGTCATCATAGGACAACAAGGATGATTCTAAACATGTGAAGGAAATGCAAGAGGTAGAAAATGTAGGACAAAAAGAAAACATGACCAGAGGGATGTGTCCCGAGGGGGAAACATAGCAGCCACCGGAGCAGGGTCTTGGAGCGTTGCCATAGCCACCACCTCTCTTTGATTTCGGCGGAAGAGAACAAGAGACCAACAAATATGGTGGTGGAGATGACGGACATCGAGAGGTCGTGGAGCATGGGAATGGGTCCCAATGGAACAGGTCTGCCACGTTGAAGAAGCAAGGCTAATGTTAGGTGAAGGAAGATCGAAATGATGACATAAAGGGCGATTGAGGTGAAAAGGAAGGACTAGGCCTGGTAAGGATCATGCTTTTTTTTTCTTCGAATGTTGTTACTTTTATATGGTAGTTTTGTATAGTTTCTCCTTGATGGTTATGTTTTAGTCTACCAAGAAACCTATCATAAAATTAAAAAGGATGGGAACACAATTATCTAAAATGTTTACTCAAGGAATTTAGTTTATGCTCAATTTTTAATCATAAGGTGCAAAATATAGAAATTTGGATTTGCAGGTTGACAAATGAGTTCAACAACACCCAGGAAAAGAGTCATGATTAAAAGGAGATTGGGAATTCTATAAATGAAAACAAAAGGACTGAGGAAGATGCAATCAAAGTTCTGTCAAAGTCTAGTAAGGTAGGACACTACTGTCACTACATGAAATGTAATGGTGACCAGGCATATCATCACTGAGAATATATCTGGTTAGAGGCTAATCTCAATTCACTGAGAATCATATTCACATTTATCATGAGAAAATAAGAAAAAAGGGTAACTAATAAAGAAAGAAAATAAGTGATGTTGCATTTTGGTGAATTTATTCTACACAAAATAAGTGCAATTGTTTTGGCAGACTACAAAGTTACTAAATCATATGCATTTGTTGATACTAGTGTTACTTGAATTTGTATAGTTTTGGTTGATGTTATATTTTCCTTGCTGAACTAATTGATGACTGTTAGTGATATCAATTATCATGCTATGATTTTGTTATTATAACCCAATATATATTATATTGAATCATTGAAATAAGAACTTATGTAGTACATACCTTACCAATTTACCTTGAAATTTAGATTAAGAACTTATCATATTTTAACTACCCCAATAGGGCTTTGAGTGATTTGTTTTGTAGGAAAACATGTGTATGCCAATAGAAAGAAGACTACTTTAATATGGTTATTAATAATTAGCCAAATTTGATATGGCCCAACACTTTGACACATGCTACTTATTGAAACATGTTTAAATATCTATCTGTTAGGAAGTCAGTGTTAAGCATGTGTGTGTTCAATTATATGGTTCCCTCATACTATTTGTTTCACCAAAATTTATACAATTATTCATATGCGAATTGACATGCATATGAGATAAAGGACAAAGACTATGGAGATGCAGCCATTGATTCATATCATTGCTACAAGGTATTTTTTATTCGAAGATTTTTCTTTCTTCTAAAGCAATTTATCAATTATATTATCCTTAGTAATGAAAAGTATTGAATAATAAATTAAAACTCATCAATCATTTGCATAATAAAATATGAATTGGAAAATAATTACTAGTTGCTCATGTTCGTTATTTCTAATTTTTTTATCGTTAAATTGGGAGTTTGGAACTGGTTAAAAGTCATTGTTGCATATCATTGGGCAAACTTGCTGAAGGTTCTTACTTATGTGCTATTATCTAATTAGTTAAGAGAATATACAAAAGAACAACTTTCTAATTTCCAGGTGCTTCCAAATCTTGCTTTCTACTCCTTTTTTATTTTTGGAACTTCATTTTTTTCTTAAATTCATTTATATGTACATCTGTTTCATATCAAGTGATTATGTGTGTTGTGGCATGTTTTGGTTCCCATGGAACTTTTAGAAAAAAAGTAGTTTCCTTACTCATACGTAGATATTGTAAGGGTAACTTCTAATGTTTCACAGTTATTAGTGTTTCAATTTCATGTATTTGAAACATTTGCTAAAGTTTTGTATGGATGTGTATTATTTACAAAACCAGATGATTAACAATGAGTGAACAATATTATGCCATTTAAATAATGACTGATTAGAGATGGGGGATTCCTAGAAATATAGAATAAGTGGTTCTTATGTCTGTAATACTACTATAATTTTATTTTGCTTTACACATACCTGAGTTATTTGCTAATGTCTTAATTGTACTTCTAAGTTCTGATTGTAATGAAGCACTTGACTATTTTCTCTTGACTTTATTTGAAGTTAATGAAATAGTAAATATTTTTATTTAACTTAAAATGAGGTATGTTAATTGTAAATAATAATGTGGTAGCCTGGTAAGAGACAATAAATTGCATACGTTATGCATGATTAGTTATGTATTATTAATTGCCAAAAATTAATTATGGTCTTTGTATTGCTTGATAACTGATTACTGCCATAGTTATCAGCCTCATATTGCCTTCATTAAAAGTGAAGTTGTGGGCCTTTTCAGTTCTCTGTTTTGTGATTTTGTGAAATGTTATTAGGCATTTGAGTTCATTGAATTAAAAAAAAAACATATTTTCTAAGATGGTTGTGCTAAAAATCATCTTAGAAAGTCTCTACTTTTAAGACGGTTGCCGAAAAAACCATCTTAGAAAGTCGACTTTCTAAGATGGTTTCAAAGACGGTTTTTCAGACAACAGTCTTAGAAAGTGAATTTCTATGATGATTTAAAAACCGTCATGGAAAGTGTTACCTTTCTTCAACGGTGACTTCAAAGATGATTTTCAAACTGTCATGGAATATGCTACAGAACTGACTTAAAAATTTTATTTTCTAGTGGTGTGAATACAGATTGGCGTGTTTAGTTTGACAATATTAACCTGTTTGTTTCTCTATTCTCACGTATTCTACACATACGTTGCTTTGGCAATTGCTAGAGGACAAGATTTCATTTCCATTATATATCTGACAAATATTGCAATTTAATTTATACGACAATATTAAAAAAACTTGCAGGATGATACATTTTCTCATAGTGTATGTCATAGGTTCAATGCCTATGTTGTACACCCACAAGAATCACAACATAAGGCTATAGAGGTAATATTTTGTCAATGAACATTTTTTTGTTAGCCATTTTTTTGACAATGTTTGAAGTGTCTCAAAATTTTGCTTATGTTCAGGGCTGCATGCAACTTCTGTTTCTGATTTGCTGAGGCAGAATGCTCCATCTAATTCTCAACTATCGCCTATCAGGTAAAGTTTATTTTCTTAATATATTCTTAATATACTTTTATTTGTGTGTAAATGGAATAATAGGCACTTTGTATTTGGATTCTAGAAAGATTTTACATGATTGTTTTAATGGGTTTGGTATTAATATAGCTTTAATGTATTGTTTAAAAGTTAAATGCTAAATTGGAAGTAGTATTGCATAGTCTAGCTGTCTGTATCTTCTACCTGTTAAAAATAAATAAAAAAATCATGTATGCCAGCATAAAATGATTTTTTAGTATTTCTGTTTTTTTCTACTCTATTTCACCTTTAGATGTCTTAACTATTTTATTTTTCCTCTCTACCTTCTGAGAATGATATATGACAGTAGGAGAAACAGCCTTCATGCTTTATTTTTGTGTTTAACTTAGTCTGCTCTATTTTAATTCTCTGGTGGTACTCACGAAATGAAATTCAACTATTAATAAATGCAATCTTAATTGAATGTTACAAAAAGATGTTACAAATTAACGGTAAAATATCCACAAACAATGCAAAAGAAAGAGATAAGCAACTGAAAGAAAATATTTCTTCACTTTTAGAACATAGAGCCAAAGGTAGAAAGGAAAACATTCCTTCCAAATTTCATCGAGAAGGTACCCTTCCTTGCTGTCCCATCCTAATAACCACCATGCCTAACATATCTTTTGTTCCTCCTCTTCATGCATTACCAGCCTTTATACAAGTAAACTTGCCTGATATATGGACCATGACTCATCTGATCAAGCAGCCAATGTTGATTGATAGTGGTGGAGCTCATCAAGGTGAACCAGAACAATCCATTAATTAGAACTATCCTATAGAGAAATAAAGAGAAATCATGAATTGGAAAAAGTGTTGTAAGAAAAAGAAGTATAAATAATAACACTAATCTCAAAACAGGTTTTATACAAGGTTTCAAAGAGGGAGTAAAAGAATACTATTAATTATATTAACAAAAAGGTATACAATCCTAAATATCGGCAAAAACTTTAGATTTGAAATATATATGCTAATATAATATCAAAATGAGACTGTTGTCATCTAATTCTTTAAATTAAGAATATATGTTGTATACAAGCATGTTGTAGAAAACAAATGCTATATATCATGTACATCTAAACATGTAACACTACTATATTATAATTTTCTAATTTCTATATATAATATTATGCTACACATACCTGGATTCTTGTGCAAATAGGATATGGCCTTGTTCAAATTTCCCAGCCTAACTTTCTTAGCAAATGTTATGTGTACTGATCTCAGCAATGGTGTGTTAAGATTGCCTCTTGAAAATGTTTCCATACTTGGAATATTGTTTGTTCTCATTGTTTGTAAGTTAGGCCAATCAAAACTTCTATTCTGTCGACATAATTTAACCAACTTTGGAAGATCCTCGAGTACAAGGCATTCCATTTCATGGAAAATGATAGACACATTTTCATCTTTATCGCTGAATATTAGCTCTTCCATGTTCTCACAATTGCACAATTTGAGTAATTTGAGTTTTCCAAGATTTTTGGAAGAAGAAATTGAGAATAAAATTTTGAGAGTACTGCAATGGGCAATGGAAAGATGCACCAAATTTTAGAAAAATGGAACTTAAGGCTTCTTGTTCCAAACACATGCTAAACTGCTTAGATTACTCAATGCTAATGCCTTCAGCTGAGGAATCATTTCTAGGATATTATGATCTAGTTCGTCATCTTCAAGGTTTAATACCTCATTCTTTATTTCACATTTGTCCAAAGTGAATTTTTTCAGGTTGTTGAACTTATGATCATGTTGGAAGAGACGACACTTAACAATTTTTTGTTGTTCAAAATAAGATTTTCCAGTTCACAAAATGATTTGGAAGGATAATTGATAACATCTAATTATGAGTATATTTTGGAGTTAAATTATATAGGAATTTGTTATTTTTCTCTTCTAATTTTTCCTTTTTGAGCAAATAATTGTTAAATTAACATCATTTAAGTTTTTGTGCAGAGAATATTAAAAGTGATGAAAATAAAGCCCAGAAATGCAGGAATAATTACAGAAAGCAAGCTAATTGAGGAAAAAATGGTTAATTAAGGAAAGAAGACTAATCGAGGAAAGAAAGACTAATTGAGGAAAGAATGGCTAATTAAGGAAATAATAATAACTAAGGAAAGTAGAATAATTAAGGAGATGAGGCTAATTAAGGAAAGAAGGACTAATTAAGGAAATTAGACTCATTCAGAAGCCCACTAATTTGCACTTATAAAAGAAAAATAGAGAAGAAGGAGAAGACACACAGAAATTCCAACAAAATACGATTTCTTATAGAAGGCAAAGGCTAGAAGAAGGAGAAGCAAGCAATAAGAGTCATTCATTCCCTCCATTCCCTTTCTTATCTTTTCCCCCTTTACTAAATATTCTCCTCTTGCAATTATAAAGTTCCATGACAATGAGAGGCTAAACCCCCCTTGTTGAGAACTTGACAGTCAACTACTCTTAATGTAATTTCTCTTCGTATCTGTTTATAATATTACATTTGCATCGCTAAGGGTAGGTTGATATTTGTTTAGCCTGTTATACATCTTTGTTCTTAATGCAATTTACTATTTTAGCTCTGCAGAGGGATTTTGGAGAGAAAATAGATAAATTAGGCTCTTTCGTGCGGGGGACCAAAGTTAGAGTATACTAAAAGCAGGTGTAAATTGAAATAATTATAAATAGAGTAGCTCTCGTAGGCTAAGTTCTCAACATTCTCATCTTATGAACTCATCTTTTTATCATCATCTTTAACTTTTATTTTTCTTATCTTTTATATTAAAATTTCTTATCTATTTTATCTTCTACTTTTTTTTATCTTTATCATCTTTTAATTTAAATCTTTATCTTATCTTTTATCTTTCTTTATCTTCTATTTTAAATTCCTTATCTATTACTTGTAAATTAAATATTCATCTACCTAAGTACAAACAAAGTCTCTATGGATACGATACTCGGACTTCCATTTTAACTTTACTAGGTACACATTGGTGCACTTGCCAATCCATCAACAATAATTTTAATGCCAGAGCTTCTCAGCATCATGATTAATATAAAGCACCTTTAATCTTTCCAGTGATAACTGCAAGGAGCAACAAATGGTATTTCACCATTTAGGAATGACGATGGATAAAAACTAAGTATGAACTACAAGAAATAACTAAACTAATAAAATTTCACACTTCATAGTATTGCACAATCGATGGCATGCTTATATATCATTCAATTCCATACTTCCATTCCATCATTTATACAAATAGTAAAGAAAATAAATATCAATAACATATATATATATATATATATATATATGGCATGAAAGTCATTTTTATATATGAAAAGAGTTGGGTCATATAATTTTATGTGGATGTTAAAGATTTAAAGTCACATGATCACTTAAAAATTACAACTAGCATTTAAAAAAGAAAAAGGTATTACTGTTAATGTACTACTATTTATTTTTTCCACTTTCATGATAAAAGAAAAAGGTTTTATCATTGGATATATTCCCTATTGTATATACACACACAGGATCATGAATATCATCTATAATTTTAAATTGAAACTTACTTAATTTGGGAAGAAATAGTTTGAAGTAGTGGATTTTGGAAGACCGCTTAGCTCATTCGACTCTTCAATGAAAGTTGCCAAAGCTGGACTGTTTGTTATTTTCAATGCTTCTAAGGATGAAATTCAAATGTAAAGGGAAAGACAGTGGAGAGGTTTGTTAGGTTTTCAAGAAAAACATACTTCAATTGAGAGAGGGTGGCTTTTGGTGTTGTTCTGTCTTCTTTATTGGTGATAAAAATAATTTTCTCCAAGGCCTTACAATCCAAAATTTCCATATTTGTTAGCATTAGAGAACCTGGTAGCTAATTTAGAGATTTGCATTGGCTCACTTGTAGGATTTTCATGTTTTGACAGAACTTGCCAATTTTTCTTTTGATGATGTCAATTAATTCAAGTAGATCAGTCAAAATCAATTCATCTAGCTCTACAGGAGCTCAGTAGAATAAGATACTTCCTTGTGAATGTTGAATACTGTTTTCAATGCGTTACAAAGACTCAAACCGAGTTTCTTCAATTTCCTTAACTATAGTAATGTCCTAGAGGAGACAACATAAACAAACTTATTGCAACTATCTAACTTGAGTTCATTTCGTTCAAAGAAAGACTTCTCGTCAGTTTTATGTAAAGCATTTGCAGTTGCAAACCCAGCTGTGAATTCTTCCAATTGTGGACATTTTTCTATCACCAATGTTTTCAGATTTGGGAACTCTAAATGCTTTAAGTCACCTGATCAATCTTGACAGAGACTTGAACTCCACCTTGCTCAATGTTGGGAACTTAATTGTTTTTTAAGGTACCACTTTCAGCAACTTCCTCTAACCTCCTAGTACTATCAACAACTTCCTTTACTATGTCATATGCCTCTATCTTTAATTCATTTAGTTGGTGGAGCTTCTTAGTAGTAGAAGAAGTTAATAGAATTCAAGAGAGGAGCAATTTTTTATGTGCACAATTTACAAATTTCCCAGGCCAAAAATTCCTATTGGATCATTGTTCCATATGCATGTCAACTGATACAGTCATGTTAATATTAATCTCTTCATGCATGAAAAATATTTTCCTTGTTCATCCTCATCATCAGCGCTAAGTTTTTTAAGGTCAAACAAATGTCCTAATGTTTTGCACTGCTCAATGTTGATATCTTGAAGCATGTTAGATAGAAATTTATTAAGCATTTCATTGCAACCTTTTGCCGAGAACTATAGCAGTTTGGTGAGATTTGAAGATTGAAGGCTATATATTTCCTTTCGTAGTTCCTCAATGCCATCAACATTACACTTAGTAATAATTGAGAACTGACCCTATCAAATTTTCCTGCTCGTTATCATCTTTGTTGAACTTGTATATATTTTTATTCATAAATACTTTCACTAATATATAATTAAGTCAGAATTTTTCATTTACTTGACAAATAGTGTTTTAAGAGAAGAGAACTAACCAATAAATATAAAAGATAGGAACTTTTTGTATCAATGTCAACTTGCGATTCATTTTCTAAGATAACTAACTTTAACTGGGAGTTTTTTATTGTTCCCAAACCAAACTTCTTTAAGTTGGGGGAGCAGTTCACATTCACAAGCTCCAAGGATGGCAATTCAATGGTCTTCGGAAGAAAAACTCCCGAAGTTAGGTAAGTCCTCATAATGTAATTTGTTTATTTTAGGAAGTTTGTTAGGAATTGTGGCTTCTTTGACTTCACAAAGTTGTTTGGATGCTAACTGTACCGTAGACAACTATTTGGGAATCCATTTTGCTAGATGTTTTATCACATCTAAACAAAACAAAAATTTAAGAGAAAACAGTCAAACATTGCCAAAGTTACAAAGCAACAGAGACAGAGAAATAAACAGGTAAGAACCAAATATCAAATGAGCAAACATTTTTAAGCATCATAGTACTCTATCACGTCAATACAAGTAAATAAGGAGTAGTTTCATTTGTACAATATCACATTATCCATTAGTAAGACTAAGACAATGATGATCTTATTATATCGCATAAAGTACATGGTCAGGTTGAAGGGACACCTGACATGTCCAAACCGAACACACCCTTTGGCCACGTATCCACATATGCTGAACAGTACATCTCTGCCTTCAGCATGTGCGAGCAACAATCACCATTTGGCTATGATTATCACCATTAAATCTGCTTAAGGAAAATCAATCAATTAGAAGAAGTAAAGCATGATTAGGAAGGGTATTACTCTACTGGTAATCATGATGTAATAAGCCGACAGACCCTAGGCCCAGCAAGGTTAGTATACAAAAGGGTAGACCCCAAGTAAAAGATTGATTCGTTCTCACCTACTCACTACATCCGAGACGTTTCCAAGGAACACCAAACAAGAACACCCTTCTGCACAGTAGAAGACCTTACGGCAAAAGGACGAGTATTTGATTCAATTTTGACAGAAACATTTTGGAGTCCGATGTGGGGCCAAGTAACATATATCTCGACGCCAAGAATTTATGGCTATAACTAAAGCTGGAATGAACACCACAACAATGGAGCAACTGACTAACAAGCCCCACAACAAAGATGTTCACGTAGAAGATCAAACTGACCTGTCTTCAATAGTTAGGAGATTACAAGCTCGGGTCTCCGAGAAATAGAAGCACCATGTTAAGGAAATCGTTTCCCTTTGGTGAGAGAACGTCCACATCCAAGAAGCACATAGGTCCTAACAACTTGAGACTAACCCATCAGGAGGAGGGGAGATCGAATCAACCACCATAAGCTTACCCAAAGCCATTAATCTAAGTGTACATTCAGATGTTGTTCCCCCTACCTACAACACCTTGGGAAAATAGCTGTAACGGTTATAGAATCCCTTTGTCCCTAGCATTATGGAGTTAACTCTTCCCTCCAATTAGAAGAACTTAACTATTGACAAGTGTGATGGCACTACAGACCTTGATGAGCACCTGGATGTCTACATTACCTAGGTGAGCTTGTACACCACAAAGGACACGATCCTTTGCCAGGTATTCCCAACATCAATAAATAGGCTTACCTAGAGATGGTTTATACGACTACCCCCTAACTCAGTGGACTCGTTTGACACCTTAGCAACCCTCTTTAG
Organism: Glycine max; assembly: GCF_000004515.6. Taxonomy (NCBI): domain Eukaryota; kingdom Viridiplantae; phylum Streptophyta; class Magnoliopsida; order Fabales; family Fabaceae; genus Glycine; species Glycine max. The sequence continues at coordinate 9,017,736 of NC_038256.2, read as the reverse complement.
GTCACAATTTGTAACAAGTCCAACACACCATCTAACATCAGTGGCCCTCGTCAACATACGGCAGGAGAAGAAGGAGCTGTTATGGACTTTCATGAAGCACTTTTGAAAGGTTGCATTGAATATCTGAAATCTGGATCCAACAGTTGCTATGCACCACTTGATAACAACATTGCGGCTAGGATCCTTTTTCAATAGCCTATGCAAGAAGCTGGCATTTGACTTTAATGAATTGCAAATAAGAGCGGCCAAGTACATCCAAATGGAAGAGTTAGCCAAATACCAAAACTAGGTGCTGGCTGAGGTTGTGTCGGCAAAGAAAGATAATGGCAGGCCCAACTCCAACAAGGTCTGTGACAAAGAGAGGAGGGATTGATCGCCGCGAGAGCTACGATTCCCTTAGTACAATTTTCTTACCACTAGTAGATCCCACATTTTGGATCAGTCCTTAGCTGTCAACATTTTGGCTATGCCCAAAAGAGCCAACACCCCACCAAAGGTTGACCACTCAAAGCATTGCTGGTATCACTACAACCATAGCCATTCCACGAAGGAGTGCAGTGCCTTGAAAGACAAGAAAAAAAAAGAGATCATCAAGTCGGGACCACCTCCTATTTGGTTTTGTTGATGGATATACTTGAGTTTGAGATCCTTCCACACGACCACCTCCTATTTGGTTTTGCTGGAGAACAAGTCGGGACAAAGGGCTACATTTGGCTCTACACTAAATTTGGGCAGAAGAGGCCACTTCATAAAAGGTTGAAGAGACGTTACGTGATAGTAGATGCTCACATATTGTAAAACATACTCCTCGACTTCCCCTCACTCAACGCCCTCGGTGTAATTATGTTGACCCCTCACCTTGCGATGAAGTTCCCATCAGATGTCAAGACCATTATAACCATGCACATGGACTATAGGACAACCAGAGAATGTTATATGGCTAGCCTTAGGCTGCACCCCCATGCATGGGAAGCAACCCCAGAAGCCATCCATTACATGGAGGCTGGATTTGAGGCCGAAGAGGTAGAAGAACTTGATCTTGACCCTAGAACCAATGATGACAACCGAGTAACCTCGGTTGACGGACAAGTTATGTAGTTGGGGAATCACTTACCTGAGGACGATAGTAGCCGGATACAACGAGTGATCCAAGAACACGCTGACTTGTTTTCATTGTCTGCAACAGAGATGCCCGGTATCAACCCAAGCTTCCACTGTCACAAGTTGGCCATATGTGAAGATGTCAAGCCGATTAGCTAGAGGAAGAGAAAGATGGGTGAAGAGAGATGTCGAATAGTGAGTGAAGAAGTGGCAATGTTGACAGTCGTCGTGTTCATCCAAGAAATTGACTACTCCACTTGGCTTTCTAACGTGATCATGGTCAAAAAGCCAAATGGGAAGTGAAGGATGTGCACGAACTACATAAATTTAAATCGAGCATGCCCCAAGGACGCATACCCACTCCCGAACATCGATCGCCTAGTCAATGGAGCAGCATAGCACAAAGTGTTAAGCTTTCTGGATGCCTATTCTAGATACAATTAGATAAGGATGGACCCTAGGGATGAGGAAAACATAACGTTCATCACTAAATCTGCAAAATATTGTTAGAGTCATGCCATTTGGGTTAAAGAACATCAGAACCACATATCAATGCTTGATGGCAAAATCTTCCCAGGGCAACTTGGCCAAATCTTGGAAGTCTATGTGGATGACATGATGGTCAAGTTCGACAATGTGACAACTCATTTGGTAGATCTAGAAGAAGTCTTCGGCTAGCTCAGAAAGTACAACATAAGGCTAAACCATGAGAAACGTGTTTTTGGTGTTGAAAGAGGAAGGTTTTTGGGTTTAATGCTCACCCACCGGAGAATACATGCCAACTTGGACACATGCCAAGCCATCTTGGAGATGAGAAGTCCTCAAAATGTGAATAAGGCCCAACGACTAGCTAGCAGGATAGCCTCCCTATCAAGGTTTCTACCGAGAATTTCTAAAAGGGCTAGGCCCATTATGAACCTCCTTAAAAAGGACAAAAACATTATTTGGGATGAGGATTGTGAACAAGCCTTTTGGCAGTTAAAGGTAACACTGACGACACCACCCATTGTGGAAGCAATGACTTCCAAGATTATTTTGATGACGCCAAAGAATCAAGAGTTAAGCAAGTTCCAAAGAATCAGGAGTCAAAACGCTTCAAGAATTAAGTTTCAAAGATTCAAGATTCAAGAATAATCAAGTTTCAAGATTCAATCAAGTTTCAAAGAATCAAGATTCAAGAACAATCAAGATCAAGATTCAAGACTCAAGATTCAAGAATCAAGAGAAGACTCAATCAAGATAAGTACTAAATTTTTTTTTTCAAAACATTGAGTAACACAAGAATTTTTCACAAAATCTTTTACCAAAGAGTTTTTACTCTCTGGTACCAGAAGGTAGTAATCGATTACCAGTAGCCAGCATTATTTTCAAAACTGATTTACAAAGCTGTAATTGATTACCATGAGCATGTAATCGATAACCAATGTTTTAAAAAGTTAGATTTCAAATTTCAAGAGTCACAACATGTGATAAAACCTTTTCAAATCATTTCAAACTTGTGTAATCGATTACACAATACTTGTAATCGATTACTAGTGTTTCTAAACGTTTTGATTTTCAAATTTAAACATGAAGAGTCACATCTGTTGATGTGTAATCGATTACACCTTGATGGTAATCGATTACCAGTGACTGATTTCAAAAAATAAATTACCAAAAGTCACAATTCTTAAAGTGACTAGTTTTCTGAAGATTTTTTCAAAAGAGTCACAACTTTTCAAAGTGACTAGTTTAAAAAAGAGTCACAACCTTTTAAAGTGATTAGTTTTAAAGAAATTGCCAAGAGTTACAAACTTTAACTTGAGTCATCAAATGACTATAAATATGTGACCATGGCATGAATTTCAATAACTAGTTTTTACAGAAATTTCTGATTCATTTCTCCACTTCTTTCTAAGAGTTTTTGTTCAATACTTTCTCTTCCAAGAAAAGTTCATTGTTCAAAAACTTGTGCTACTCTTCTTCATTCACTTCTTTCTCTTGCCAAAAGATTCAAAGGACTAATCGCCTGAGAATTCTTTTGTTTCTTCCCTTCTCCCTCTTGACAAAAGATTTCAAAGGACTAACCGCCTGAGATATCTTCTGTTTCTCACAAAAGATTTCAAAGGATTAACCACCTGAGATATCTTTTTCCCTTTCCCTTTATACAAAAGATTTCAAAGGACTAACCACCTGAGATATCTTTTGTATCCCCCTCACAGAGAATTCAAGGGACTAACCGCCTAAGAATTCTTTGTCCTAACACATTGGAGGGTACATCCTTTGTGGTACAAGTAGAGGGTACATCTACTTGGGTTGTTATACTGAGAACAAGAGTGGGTACATCTCTTGTGGATCAGTTCAAGTGGAGGGTACATCCCTTGTGGATCTTTGGCTTGTAAAGGATTTTACAAGGTTGAAAGAAATCTCAAGAATCGTTGGTTGCTTGGGGACTGGATGTAGGCACGGGTTGTGGCCGAACCAGTATAAATCTTGTGTTTGTCTTCTTCTTTTCTACACTCTTTAATTTCCGATGTGTACTTTTAATTGCTGCTTTTACTTTTGGTTAAGTTATTGTTTCTATTCTTTACTTTCTCAACTTAGAAGTAAAAGCCTAGTTGAATCTAGTAACATTAAGAAGGATAAATTTTTAATTAGTCAAGACACATTAATAATTAATTCAACCCCCCCCCCCCCCCTTCTTAATTATTTCGAGGCCACTTGATCCAACAAGTGATATCAGAGCAGGTTTCTTGAGAAAAGTTTCACAACTTCAAGATAAATGGACCCTGCCAAAAGATTGATTGTTTAACTTTCAATTTTAATCGAAGCCATAAATGTAGTGTTGGTGAAAGAAGAAGCAAGTGAGAAGAGGCCAATATACTTTATGAATCGGGGTACTATAAGACCCTAAGATGAAGTACCAGATTATGGAAAAGGTAGCCCTTGCACTGGTCAATGTCACCTACCTTCTCTGACAATACTTTCAAAGTCACTAGATCACTGTTTGGACTAACTGCCCTATAGCCAAGATATTACGTAAGACCAAGTTTGTCAAACGAATGATGACATGGTCAATTGAGCTCATGGAATATGATGTTTCCTATGAGCCGAGAGGTATTATCTGAGTGCAGGTACTAGCTGACTTCATTAATGAATTCCACCCCCATTACCACATTTCAAACAGGAATGATGGACGCTACATGTGAATGACTCCACCAACAGGCACGAGAGCGAAGTTGGGGTCATTCTGGAAGGACCCACTGGCATGGTCATGGCATAATCCTTACATTTTAGATTCAAAACCACATGCAATCAGGTCGAGTACAAAGCACTCCTGGAAGGTCGTAGGCTCACTAAAGAGGTCGACGCTCAAAGGGTCTATTGCCGAAGCGACTCCAAGATCTCTGCTGGGCAGATCAACAATGTGTTTTAAATTCGAGATCTTAAGTGACAAGTAACTCACATAAATTGAGAGATTACTGACAAGGCCAATGAATTAGCTTTACTGGCTACCTCCTCTAAACCTGGGCAACTTAAAACCTTTGTTCTTCGTTCGGTGCCCTAACCCATGGTCTCAGAAAAAGAATGTCTATAGGTTGAAGAAGCCTCCCTAGGGTGGAAGAAGGAGATACTCGACTACTTGAAGCATGAGATACTCCCAGCCAATAAGAGCTAAGCTAGAAAGATAAGAACGCAAGTCGCCAAGTACTTCTTGGTGACCAACGAATTATATAGGAGGGGTTTCTCCCCACCTTTGCTCAAGTGCCTTGACCAAGACTAGGCTGAGTATGTCCTTTGAGAAATGCATAAGGGTATTTGTGGTTTGCATTCCAGAGAAAGAACCATGACTACTAGAGTTCTCAGGGCTGGCTACTATTGGCAAAACCTTAGGACAAACTGCTCGAACTTTGTAAAGAAGTGCATCTCGTACAAGAGGCATGACAACTTGATACATCAGTTAGCTAAAGAATTGTATCCAATAATCTCCTCTTATCCATTTTTTATCTGGGGAATGGACATTCTCAGGCCCTTTCCCACGGCCCCAGGGCAAAGGAAATTCCTGCTAGTGGTCATTGATTATTTCACCTTGTGGGTTGAGGTCGAACCACTAGCAAGCATCACTACTCAAGTGTTCCAAAAGTTCTTTTGAAAAAACATCATCATGCGCTTCGGAATTCTAAATATATTGGTGACGGATGATGCTTACAGTTCATAGACCAAAAATTCAATGAATTCTTGGGTGATCATGACATCAAGCGCAGGGTGATGTCTGTAAAGAACCCTCAAACCAATGGGCAAGCCGAGGCCACAAACAAGGTGATTTTGAGTGAATTGAAGAAGCAACTAGGTGGAGATAAGGAAAGGTGGGTCGAATAGCTAGTGGAGATCCTATAGGATTACAAATGCACCCTTAAGTATACAACTCAAGAAACCCCATTTCAGCTTACATACGATACGAACACAATGTTACTAGTCGAAGTGGGGGAAGTTATTCTTTAAAGACACTACTTCGCTAAAGATGAGAATAACGAAGTGTTGCAAATAGATTTGAACCTGATAAACCAAGTACGTGAAGATGTGGTAATCATGATCAAAGCTTGTAAGCGACGTAAGACCAGGTGCTTCAACTCTAATCTAGCCCCTCGATAGTTTGAGGAAGAGTACCAGTGTGGAGACCATGCGATGAAGCCTAGAAGCACCTGTCAGATGGGAAGCTTGTATTCAACTAGAAAGGACCTTTTAGGATCCGGTACAATCTGAAGAATAAAGCATACGAGTTGGAAGAACTATTTAGGAAGGTCATCCCGAAGACTTGGAATTCCACACACTTAAAAGTCTATTATAGTTAGCTACCTTCCTGTAATGAAGGGTGTACTATTTTTCCTACCTTGGATTTTTATTCCTATAAAAATGTGAAAGGTTGAGAAGCTTCTCAGCCATGAAATAGTTTCCTCTTGAGGGGTGTACTTTTTCTCCTTTACCTTTTTGTAATGAGGGGTGTACTCTTTTTCTGACCATGAAATATTTTCCTCTTGAGTAACCTCCTCGGCCAAGGTTGAACTTAATTCAATTTACTTATGGTTCCCTACCAATTGCTTTCCTCAGCCAAGGTTGAGCCTAACATAATTCTTTATCTAAACTTCGAAGACTCATTGATTACTTAAAGTCACAATGCAGCTACAATCATTAAGGTTACACGGTGATGGAAGCTTGCTTGAGAAGCTTCTATGGAGGCTAGATCTTTGAGCTTCAATGAGGTCCTTCAATGGTGATTTTCAACCATGGAGATACAACGGAAGATAAAGGAGAAGAGGTGAGAGAAGGCTCCACCCACTAAGGAATAAGCCATGGAAGGAGGAGCTTCACCACCAAGAGAGTGTCTTGGATAAAAAGCTTAGAGAGAAAGCTTCAATGGAGGAAAAGAATAAGAGAGAAAGAGGGGTGGGGGCATGAAATTGAAGAAGAAAAAGAGGGAGAGAAGTTAAAATTTGAAGTGTGTCTCACAAGTTTCACATTCATCAAAGTTATGACAAGTGTTACATATGCTTCTACTTATAGCCTAGGTCACTAACTTAATGAAAGCTTCCTTTAGAAGCTTCCTTGAGAAGCTAGAGTTTTGTTATACACCCCCTCTAATAGCTAAGCTCACCTCCTTGAGAAGTTTTCTTGAGAAGCTTTCTTGAGAAGCTACCTTGAGAAGCTTGAGCTTAGCTACACACACCCCTCTAATAGCTAAGCTTTCCCTCATGCAAAAATATATGAAAATACAAAAAATTCCCTACTACAAAGACTACTCATAATGCCCTGAAATATAAGGCTAAAATCCTATACTACTAGAATGGCCAAAATACAAGGCCAAAAAGAAGGAAAACCTATTCTAATATTTACAAAGAAGAGTGAACCCAACCTTGGTCCATGAGCTCAAAAATCTACCTTGAGGTTCATGAGAACCCTAGGGCCTTCTTTAGCCGCCCTAGCCCAATCCTCTCGAAATCTTCTATCTAATACCTTTGCGGGGGTAGGATTGCAACATCTCCTCCCCCTTGGAAAGGATTTGACCTCAAATCCAGAGGTTCTTGATACTCTGGGCTTCATCCCTCGAAACATGTAAAAAGAATAAAAACATATATATTAGTGGTGTTGGGTAAGTTAGAGTAAGGTAAGGTCTGAAAAGTCCTTTCCTGGGCATCTTCCCATGAGGGAACATGGTTCTTCACTAACTCAATGAGTGGTGCTACAAGTATAGAAAAATATGGGACAAACCTTTTGTAAAAGTTTGTTAAGTCATGGAAGCCCCAAATTTTCCTTATACTTGGTGGAGTAGGCCACTCAGGAATGACCTTTATCCTCTTAGGGTTTGTAGGAACCCCATGATCACTATTTAAAAAATTAAGGAAAATAATGCAATAAAACATACATTTTTCTATATTTTCATGTTGATTATTCCTACAAAAAAGTACAACAAACCTAAGGTGTCCCATATGAGCACCAAGGTTTTTATTGAAACCAAAAAATAAGAACTAACCTACCTAATGAGTCCTTATGTACACAAATCATGAAGATGTTGGGTGCATGAGTGATTTTAGAAAAGAGGATTGCACCACTCAACACATTCATCATATCACCTACTTAAGGGATTTGGTGCCTAATAATACCTATTTTGGGCACCAACAAAGCACGAGGATTTAAGCTCCTACAAACCAAACCCTCATCCAACAACTCCTTTACTTGAGGAATAACATTAAGCCCAATAGATGTGACAGTGCTAACAAGTGTCTTTTTACAAAGGAGAAGATGTGGAGGTTGTCTAAGAGGGGAAGTTTCTTTAATGTTTATCTTTATTACAAAATGACTTTCCTTCTTAGCTAACCTCTTGGAGGAGACACTTACCTCCTTACACTCCTCCTTAACCATTAAAGTTTATCCTTCTTAGGGATAGATTTCTTCACTAGATTCTTCCCCTTTTGCTTCTTTACTTTCACTAGAGGAAGGTGAAGTAGTAGCCTCATCTTGGCTACTATAAATATCTTGGCCCCTCCTAATCATGGTTTACTTGGTGGGGCATTCAGAAGTAATGTGTCCTCTTCCAAGACAATTAAAGCACTTTATAGAGTTAGTCTTCTCTTTCATACTAGCCTTGAGGGGTTGCTTTTCTATTGTCTTCCCCTTATCATCTTTGGGCTTAGGGGGTTGCTTTACTATAAGAGACATGTTTTCTTTTCTTAATTCTTTTAGTATTTTCCTTCTTTCTTCTTCACTTATTTGTTCCCTCTCATCTTGATTTATTTCTACCCTCTCTTTTCCATTTTCTTTTCTTTCTTGTTTTTCTTTGCATAACTTGAGGGATCTCAACTCATCTAAGATTCTAGATAGAGGGTCCTTATGACTAGTACCCTCACCATTAACACTAGATGAATTATGACTCATGTTGGTTCCTAATTTGTGGTTCTTTCTTGTTGGGGGTTTGCAAAAGGTAAAAGCTAGGGTTCCAACAGAACTCAAGATAAGCATGATAAGCAAGAAGAAAGTATTATTCACTAACAAGATAAACTGGGCGTGACTACTAAAGAAAATAAGCTTTGAAAGTAACCAAGAAATTAAAGTGCAAGAAATGTAAACTAGGTGGATCATGAGAGTGTTTGGATGACCACATTTAAGGTTCCCAACAAAACACTCACTATCCTAAGGGAAAATTGCCTAAAATTATTATACACAAATGGAAGTTTGGTAACCTATTGGAGGCTCCCAACACACTTCTAATGAAAGACCTTTTTGTTACAAAATTTGCAAGGAATGAAGGTAAGTAAATTGCCAATTAAAAAGTTACAAAAAAGTCATGAATTTTTGTGTTATGCTCTCTTTGGTGTTTCACTCAATTTAGAGTGCTTCTTAGTCCAATAGCTCTTAAGGTAGTTGGCCCCTTGCTTCTTGACTCAAATTCTTCAAGGGATGGCACCGATGCTCCTTTCCAATTCCATGTATGGCAACTCACAAACAAGGAAACAAAGAGACAAGCAATAACCAAAGATCAAAAAATGAAATGAAAGCTAACCTAATAGAGTTTTAACAAGACAAATTTTCAAGGATTATTCAACAATTAAAGCAATGAAAAACACATAAAAGCAAGCTTGGACTCAAAGAGAAACCTAGAATGGCTCTATAGTAGAGTGAAAAAACAAAAAAACAAAAAAGACTCAAGAAACCTCTAGTTTTGGCACTTGTTTTCACACTACTTTTCAATTGAAATTTCAAAACTAAGATTGGTATAAAATTAGCACCAATTATAGAACAAATTTTGAGCCAAAACAACTAGCACACTTCCCTTTCACTTTTTTTTTCCTGCCAATGTGTGTGATTTTTCTTATTTTTTCCTTTTATCCAAATCACTTGGTTCAAGAACAAGAATAAGAAATTTGAACCATAGAAAATCAAATCTAGCTTCTATAGCAAGTTTAAAAGGTGGAAATTCTAAAGAATCATGTTAACAACATTTAGCACAAGACATGTGAGGAGAACAACCACCAAAATTGAGGGGGAGAGAGAGGGAGAGAAGACGATTCAAGAAGAAGCTCACCACCATAGGAAGCCATGGATAAAAGCTTGAAGGAAGGAGATGATGAGTTGAGGGATAGGGAGAGAAGGAGCACGAAATTTTATGCCTCAGATGGCGTATGAACTTTGAAGTGTAATTCTCAAATGATCAAAGTTAAAAAAATGCACACACATGGCGTCTATTTATAGCCTAAGTGTCACACAAAATTGGAGGGAAATTTGAATTTCTATTGAAATTTCACTTTAATTTGAAATTGAACTTTTGGAGCCAAAATTTCACTAATTATGATTAGTGAATTTTAGCTATGGTTCAGCCCACAAATTCAAGATCAAGTCCAAGATTCTCCACTAATTGTGCTTAGGTGTCATGAGGCATGTAAAACATGAAGGACATGCACAAAGTGTGACTATATGATGTGTCAATGGGGTGTAGCAGGCAAATTCTCACCTACCCCTCTAAAATTTAATTGGATTGGGCTTCTTCCAATTCAATTAAATTTATTTCCCAACACACACATCAAATAGTGCACTTAATGTATGTGAAATTACAAAACTACCCCTAATACAAAAACTAGTCTAGGTGCCCTAAAATAAAAGGGCTGAAAATTCCTACATTACTAGTGTACCCTTCCTACACTATGGAGCCCTAAATACAAGGCCCAAAAGTAATGAAACCTTAATCTAATATGTACAAAGATAAGTAGACTCATACTGAGCCCATGGGCCCAAAATCTACCAAAAAGGCTCATGAGAACCTTAGGGCCTTCTCCTGCATCTCTGGCCCAATCTTCTTGAAGTCTTCTATCCAAGTGCCCCTTGGGGGGTAGTTTTGCATCCAGCTTCTATGGAGG